>NC_090725.1:279421174-279453674 GCF_036898095.1 Palaemon carinicauda
CCAGTAACACAGAAAATATTGAAGGTTTTTGCTAATTATTGTTGGTAAAACAAATAGCAGACAAAATCGTAGAGGAACCACGTGGACCAAAAGAAAACAGAATATATGACTAAAATACAATGAAATGACCAATGAATTCACTTTAGATTTAATTAAAATCTAATTAAAAGAAATAAATATTGCAAAGGAAGTTGAAGATTTTGTCTAAATTAGAAATATTCGAGTTCATTTAATTAAGTTTGAATTGGGCGGCCTTTTTTTTTAAGTAAAAAGGTGACCTTATGGACATCTATTGACAACTAAAAGAACTATTGAACCTAATAAATAAACAAGGAGTAAATGGCATGTTTTCTGTTTACAAGGGAGATTCTGCTTTGAAATTAAGGCAAACCTTTCAAGTTTTACTAAAGCAATATCAAATATAAAGTACGAATAAAGTTTTACTTTGTTTGAAGTCTTACCAGTTCCTGCTACCTTTAAAATAATATGAATAATAAATAAGATTTAACTGACTAGGTAGCAACTTAAGTTCTATTCTTACCTAATGAATAACTATTATTTAATTTTAAAGTTTTTATTATACAAAATAAAATAAACAAAAAATGGATACTTTCCTAATTAAATACTATGTCAAAACTGTAAATTGGGCTTTTAATACAGCACTTAATCTTAAAATCAGACATATCGAACCTATTTTGCTAAACTTGACTGGTAACGTAAGAAGCAGACGAATAATCTTGTCATGAAAACTACAATAAGTTAAACCCCTTGACATTTTCAATTTTTGAATAGCAAATTCATTGTTCAAAATTTCCTCCTTCAGTGTTATTCTTAGAATTCTTCCAGAAAGTTTCATCTTCTAAATTCAAATTCAAAAGTTTATTGATATAAAAGTAAATCAAAGAAAATGTATTAGCATGGTAATACATAACCCCCAAGAAAAAAATGTTTTTTTTTGTAATATTACGAATGAGGAAAATGAAAACTTTTTGATGTTTATAAGGCTTAGATTTTGAACCTACTTAAAAATGATAGTGGACAAATTTGTGGCCATATGTCCCATCGCTGGGGACATGGTGGCCATGTAATGTCGACAAATAAATCCTCAAAGACATTGAATTTGAATATCCTCCTTTTGTCTATTGAGATCAGAAACAGAGATTGATGAGGCAACGGGAATGGACCCCAGTCCCCGACACCCCAATTTTTTTTTTCCCAGATTGTTTATATCACATTAAATAATTAACTAATTAATTAACTAAATGGACATATCTACAAATAACACAAAAAAACATTAAATCAAAGAGAGAGAGAGAGAGAGAGAGAGAGAGAGAGAGAGAGAGAGAGAGAGAGAGAGAGAGAGAGAGAGAGAGTGTTTACAAGGATTTTGGATATCTCAAATATTTTTTAGTCCAGCCGGAGAGACTCCATTTGCTCTTGGGTAGAGCGATTTGGTTTGAACGTTTATAGAGCTTTTATGGTCTTGTGTAACTTATTCTTGAACTCGTTTACCGTGTTACTGTTTACTTCAACCGCTGGAAGTCTGTTCCATGTATTTGCTAATTTGTATGTAAAGAAATTACCACATTGAGTGGTGTTGTTTCTTTTCAATTCCAGTTTGTAGCCTATCCGTTACCTCTGTACTGATTTGTGCTAAGTGTGAATAGATTGTTGTAATATATATTTGTTATTCTTTTAAAAATTTTGAATGCCTTTATTAACTTTCCCCTTAGTCGTCAAGTTTGCCGGCCAAATAAGGTTATGAGTTACTATTACCTATGTGCATAACTTCGTATTTCCCACAGTTGAAATGAAATTTGGATATTTTCGGACCATTCACCTACCTTAATTAGACCTTCTCATAAGGCCTCTACGTCTTCTTGAGTTCGCAGCAATTATGCCGAGTTTAGTATCATCGGCAAATTTGGCTATTCTACTAATTAATCGTAAATCAATGTCGCTAATGTATATCAGAAATAGTAATGGGCTAAGGACGGATCCTTGACGTACTCTGCTTGTAACAGCTGCCCACTCTGATGCTTCTCTATTGATACAGCTCTGTTTTCTGTTTGCCAAACAATCTTCGATCCATTCAGCTGACTCGTCAATGATGCATAGTGCTCTAATTTTAACAATTGATTTTTATGAGCGACTTTGTCAAAAGTCTTTTAAAAGTCTAGGTATATGATGTCTATTGACCTGCTTTTGTCATAGATGCTAAACGTGTGTAATAATTCCAACAGATTTGTCACACAGGATCTGTTTTGTCTAAAACCATGTTGGCTGTCTATCAGAAGATGGTTTTCTCTATGTTTTACAATTGAATCTATTATAATTGATTGAAATATTTTGCAAGGCACTGAAGTTACACACACAGGTCTGTAGTTGCCAGACTTTTGGTCCCTTCTTATAGATTGCAGAGAGAGAGAGAGAGAGAGAGAGAGAGAGAGAGAGAGAGAGAGAGAGAGGAGAGAGAGAGAGGGAGGAGAGAGAGAGAGAGAGAGCAGCCATCCGTTGAGATACTACCGCTTGAGAGTTATTGGGTTCTTTGACTGGTCAAATAGTAATATATGGAATTCCTCTCTGGTTATGGCTTATTTTTCCTTTTCCTACCCACATACAGAATAGTATGACATTTTCTTTACGCGATCTCCCGTTTTCTTATACACATGAAAACACTAAAATAACCAACAAATTCTTCTCCATTAAAGGGGTTAACGATTGCATTATAATTGTTCAGTGGCTACTTTCCACTTGGTAAGAGTAGAAGAGACTTCTCTTTAACCTTTCTTCTATACTCTTGGGTAGTGCCATAGCCTCCGTACCATAGTCTTGGGGTAGAGTTCTTTTGGTTGAGGGTACACTCAAGCACTCTATTTCATGTTTCGCTTTTTTCTTTCCTCAGGGGGTTACTTCTCTGTTAGAGCTCTTGGGCTTATAGCATCCTGTTTTTTTTCAAAGTACGGTTGTAGCTTAGCTAGTAGTAGTAGTAGTAGCAGCAGCAGCAGCAGTAGTAGTAGTAGTAGTAGTAGTAGTAGTAGTAATAATATCATAAGGGCATTGTATCAAAATGCTAATTTTTACTTTTCCTATTGATTTTTTAATGAAATAACAGAACTTGGAGCGCCTTTTGGAGATTAGCAAATAGCTATGGATGGTTACAAAGGAAGATTGCCTTCCGGTCTACGAAGATCTCTCTCTCTCTCTCTCTCTCTCTCTCTCTCGCCAACACCCTGGAACAGTATTGCCTGGAATGTCCACTTGTTAGTGACATATTACCCCCAAAGACTCACAGTAGTTGATACATGTGACAGATAATAATTTGCTCGATGAGATCAACCTACCTACGAAATCAAACTAAATTTAATTTGTATAACATATGAATTCATTTGTATAACATTTGATATATAGAAATGAACAACAATATTTTTTATATGTACAAAATGTGTCTATACTTTATTTTGTATTCCTTTGTATAACCTTCATTATGTACTGTAGATGTAAACAAAATTGTTTTGATATGAACTTAAATGTCTGTATATACTTTATTATTTCTTATTTTTTGGCATAATTTAATTACAATGTAGATGTAAACAATATTACTGTATTACCATGTACTCAAACGTCTGACGCCAATGGGAGCAATAAATTGATTAAAACAAAATCTCTCTCTCTCTCTCTCTCTCTCTCTCTCTCTCTCTCTCTCTCTCTCTCTCTCTCTCCGAATTCTTCAAATGTTGTGCTGAACATTATTCCTCAAGATACATAAATAATGGCATTGCACCTTTCTTTACCCTCCATTATTGAAGAAGGAGAAGAAGAAGATAAGAAGGTCTAATTATTTCTCTGTGACTATATTTCTAAAGTTCGAATGGATCCCGATTGTATTGTATCAACCGTGTGTTACACGATCGTACATAGTAACGACATTTCTAGAAATGCACAGCCATCGTGCTGCAAAACAACAACAACAGCAACAACAACAAATAAACGAATAAACCTAGAAAGATCTAGACAGGTAGGGAAATAGATGGGTCACGTGATTAACTGAGCCGCCCTACCAGAGCTGACACAACTCCAACGCTTTCTCTCTCATTTTGTTATGAAGATATTGGGAATTATAAAAAGGAAATATCTTGTGAAATTTACTGTAGAAGGATTAAAACTCTCTCTCTCTCTCCTCCTCTCTCTCTCTCTCTCTCTCTCCTCTCTCTCTCTCTCTCTCTCTCTACAATTAGTAAAAAATGTTTGAACTGATGAATAAATAGCAGAACTACAAATGACAAACTTTCTCTACTGTAGCATGTGAATAGATATAACCAAGGATATAACATCAGCAGCACAGTATCTCATCAGCTGATTTTTATGGATAAGAATTATTCACGATAGAAAAACAAATCTCCGTTTATATTCAAAACGAAAAATAAAAGATTTTAATCTCTACTCTATTATGAAGAATTTAATCAATGGATTTTTGGTTAAAGATTCGTCTGTCTTACCTTTTAATACGAATAAATAAATGTTCCTGATCGCAGCACACACACACACACAGGTCAACCGTGGCTCGCAGTAGTCACAGTGAAACTGAACTGTCACTGCCTCTCCTGAGTCCTCACTGGTCAAAGTTGGTCTCAGACTCTCAGCCACTATCACCTGGGCCTGAGATTAACAACCCAATCCATACAAGTATCCTTATCCCTTCTTTCCCACATAATAGCAACACAGGGGAGATGTAAGCATTGAAGACCAATAATTCTATCAGTAGCGGGTAACCAGGTCGTCATAGATTGGGGGGTCCTGGGGTAGACCTACAGGATAAGATCATTGAAGCGATTCCTTCGTTTCATAAGATGACCTTCGATGAAGGATAAGGATTTAATGGGAAATTCTCTTTGGGAATGGAAGGGAAAGTGATAACAATTTTCAATAACTTAATAGGCCGAATGAAAACACGGTTATTGAGATAGAATTTCCAATAAATAAGACACGATGCATAATTCTCTCTCTCTCTCTCTCTCTCTCTCTCTCTCTCTCTCTCTCTCTCTCTCTCTCTCCCCTAACTTGGCGTGAGAGGGCAAGGTCTATATTTGGACCGTGTGAGAGGGAAACTAACATTTTGAAATTAAAAGAACTTCAATTTAGCTCAAATTATTTCTAGCTTTCAGCAATTGGCGGGAGAGCATTACTTTTATTTTTCTTTCAATCGCTATTTAGTGCGAACACAGAGAAGAGAGGCAAAGTCGTTATGTCCAAAAGAGAGAGAGAGAGAGAGAGAGAGAGAGAGAGAGAGAGGAGAGAGAGAGAGAGAGAGAGAGAGAGAGATAATTATAATAATACTAATGAATATCGCTATCGTAATAATTACAATTATTACCTGCTTACTATATCTGCAGTTACTGCATAATACAGTAAATTGTATAATTGTATCGCGTTGTTCCCGAATAATAAACTTTCCTTCCATAAAAGTTGTAATATAACAAATGAAACGAGTTCAAATCACGTCTTTCTTTAAGTAGAATCATGCATGTTGCCATATGTAGTTCCTTCAATATTATAATTTTAAGGGAAAATCCCTTGCTATAACAAACTGGTGAATGGTACAGCAACTAAATCTCTTAATGTCTTTGCCATTTGCCTATTATATTTGCAATAAGACTTTATCATTGAAAATTGCGTGGAACTTAGGGGTTTTAACGGGAAAGTGTGGGTATTTGGGAGATAATTATTATTTATATTATGATGATTTTAAATAATTTTCCCCTATTATTTATTCCCTTATTTAAAAAAAAGACAACACTGAAGGTGTAAATATGACACCAGTAAAAGTAACCTTTATGTGAAGGTAAATAGCCTACACTCATAACACAAAGTTGAAACCGAATTGAATTTGAAATGTCACTAACCTTGGGTTTCAAGACTCAAGTCTTGATATAGCATTCCCAGGGGAGGTCATTCTCACCCGGCTCAGGGGTCTAGACTGGGCTAAATACCCCTTCAAGAGGTTTACTTTGGTTATCTGAACGTAGTATTAATTGACAACCAATCAGATCGACAAGCTCAGAAAAGGACAGTTCTGATTGGCTAACGAAAACTAAAAGGTGTTTGGATATGTGACTGTTCAAAAGGAGACAAAATTGTGTGTGTGAGAGAGAGAGAGAGAGAGAGAGAGAGAGAGAGAGAGAGAGAGAGAGAGAGAGAGAGAGAGAGAGAGAGGAATAATGAGCTCTGCCGGCTTAAATTTTACGGTAATTTTGTCGATTTTCATAAAGCTTTTCTATACAAGGTTTCTCAAATACATCCACACTATTGGTTATCGAATAAATTCTTTCATAGCTATTATCAACATAACTAAATCTGATATTAGAGTTATTTCTTACCTTCTCTGCTCCTTTTAAGTCCATAGATGTTGTGGATTAAGTTCCTTAGTTCCATCGACCACAAGAGACCAAACCAGACTAAAGGAACAAGAGATAGGCCTAGTGTCGTCACTGCCTATCCACATCTTCGCCTGTCTTACCTCAAAGGAGCACTTATAGAGTATGGATGTTGATGATATTTTTTGTTATCATTATTATCATAATAATGAATAACATTGTTTATAAATTAATGGAGTCAAATATGCAAATTAGCAATATTAGACTAAGCCAGTTCGATTATTCATAAGTTTTGATGTTTAAAGCTGTGTAAGGATGAGAGAGAGAGAGAGAGAGAGAGAGAGAGAGAGAGAGAGAGAGAGAGAGAGAGAGAGAGAGAGAGAGAGAGAATGTTGAAAAAATTTAGTAAATATGTAATAATAATAATAATCTTAATAAATTTTTATATAATGACAAACTATAGGGTATATATATATATATATATATATATATATATATATATATATATATATATATATATATATACTGTATATGTTAATGAGGACTGATATTAACATAATCATTATCATCATTACTTTGTATTTGTTTCAATTAAAAATGAAATAATGATGAATTTATAGCTATTACAAATGGAATAATTAACGAAAAATCTATAAGTCCCTTCTTTATAACAAGAAATAAGCCAAATAACTCCGTAAAAAAATTTGTGCGGATTGAAATTAAAGTCAGCAGCCATTAAACCGATGTTCTCTCTCTCTCTCTCTCTCTCTCTCTCTCTCTCTCTCCTCTCTCTCTCTCTCTCACTCCTCTCTCTCTCTCTCTCTTCCCGTACCATCGTATATGAATAAAGCATGTTTTTTTCCTTAATACTTATACATTTTCCTTTGAAAAATAAATAATGAAAATCATTCTAGTTCATTTTGCCTTATATGCACAAATAAATTGGCCATTTTACATTGAAGATTTGGTAATCATTATTATTATTATTATTATTATTATTATTATCATTATTATTATTATTATTATTATTATCACCAAGATAATTTAATAATAGTTTGAACAAAGAAAGGAAAGTTAATTTACAGTTTGTTTTGAATAACTACATTTCCAAGGAGAGAGAGAGAGAGAGAGAGAGAGAGAGAGAGAGAGAGAGAGAGAGAGAGAGAGAGAGAGAGAGAGAGTAGAGAGAGAGAGAGAGAGAGAGAGAGAGAGAGAGAGAGAGAGAGAGAGAGAGAGAAAGAGAGAGAGAGAGAGAGACCCAGGCCTACATGGGTGAGGAGCAAGAAGCGTGAAGTAGATGATGAATGATGGAGAAGCATTGATTTAAAATCTCAAGAAAGAGATAACTGACGAAATCTGACCGAGGTCTTTTACGCCAATAGGTGTAGGAAGAGATTTTATATATATATATATATATATATATATATATATATATATATATATATATATATATATATATATATCTATATATATATATATATATATACATATATATATACATACATATATTATATATATATATATATATATATATATATTACATAGGTATATATACATACATATTTATTTACATATATATACATGCAATATATATATATATATATATATATATATATAATATATATATGTATACACACATTATATATATATATATATATATATATATATATATATATATATATATATAATCTCTTCCTACGCCTCTTGACGTAAAGGTCCTCGGTCAGATTTCGTCAGTTATCTCTATCTTGAGCTTTTAAATCAATACTTTTCCATTCATCATCTACTTTACGCTTCATGCTCCTCACCCATGTAGACCTGGGTCTTCCAACTCTTCTAACGCCCTGGGGAGCCCAGTTGAAAGTTTGGTGAACTAATCTCTTTTGGGGAATGCGAAGAGCATGCCCAAACCATCTCAATCTACTCCTCACCATGATCTCCTCCACATATGGCACTCGAGTATTCTCTCTTATAGTTTCATATCTAATCCTGTCCTGCCTTTTAACTACCAATATTCTTCTGAGGGCTTTGTTCACAATTCTACAAAATCTATTGGGTATTGTTTCATTGTCATACCACGATTCATGTCCATACAATAACATTGATCTGACTAAACTGATACATAGCCTAATCTTTATATCTAATGTCATTCGATTTGATTTCCAAATTTTACTTAACCTAGCTATTGTCTGATTTGATTTTTTTGCAATCTTCCATTAAATTCAAATTCTAAAGATCCTGTATTAGAGATAATAGTTCTTAAGTATTTAAATGATTTCATCTCATTAATCCTTTCTCCTTCCAATGGTATTTCAACTTCCATTGCATATTCCGTTCTCATCATCTCTGTCTTTCTTCTATTTATCTTAAGTCCAACCTCATGTGATATTTCATTCATTCTGGTGAGCAAGTTTTGCAAGTCGTATGGTATTCTGCTAATAAGGACAGCATCATCAACATACTCTAGGTAAGCTAATTTCCTATTACCAATCCAGTTCAATCCTTCTTCGCCATCTCCAAGTATTCTATGCATTACAAAATCCATGAGGATAAACAACATAGGTGACAACAAATTCCCCCTGAGTACTCCACTGTTCACTGGAAATTCATTTGATAGGACTCCATTAACATTAACTTGGTATTTGCTATGCTTATAAAAAAACTTAATAAAATTTACATACTCAACAGGAACTAGAGAATAACGCAGGACTTTTCAACAAAATTGGCCGGTGCACCCTATCAAAGGGTTTTTCTTAGGCCACAAATGCCACCAAAAGTGGATTTCTATATTCTACATATTGCTGTACCACATGTCTTAAAATGAAAATTTGGTCAGTACAAATTCTACCAATATATTTTCATGACAACCGACGTAAGTGTGAAGCCTCTGTAATTATTACAATCATTCAGATCTTTTTTTGCCATTTCACTAACAATCCTAGCTCCCAATCATCAGGTTTTGCATCTCCACGCCACATTGTACAAAATAATACGTTAATATATATATATATATATATATATATATATATATATATAATATATATATATATATATATATATATATATATATATATATATATATATATATGCTATAGGACTGAGCACCGTTTACCCAACCCCTAATATGTACAACGAATATACATAGGTCTATACTTCATTCTATTCTCTCAGACATATACTGTATATATGACTATAAGTTTATTAATCATATTTGCCCAAATAAGTATAGTGAGAACGTATATGTCTATACTTCATTTATAACTATATTGAACCCCCAAAATGCTATAAGATATAAACATCTAATATCTTGATCCAATCTCACCGAAGCACAACAAGTCATCGAAATGAGGGCACCAGCCACCCGTTGAGATACTACCGCTAGAGAGTTATGGGGTCTTTTGACTGGTCAGGCAGAAGTACATTAGATCCTTCTCTCTGGTTACGTAAAATTTTCCCTTTGCCTACACACACACACACACACACACACACACACACACCGAATAGTCTGGCCTATTTTTTACATATCTCCTCTGTCCTCATACACATGACAACACTGAGAATACCAAAGAATTTCCTTCTTACTGCACTGTAATTGTTCAGTGGCCACTTTCCTCTTTCTAAAGGTAGAAGAGACTCTTTAGCTATGGTAAGCAGCTCTTCTAGAAGGACACTCCAAAATCAAATCATTGTTCTCTAATCTTGGGGAGTGCCATAGCCTCTGTACCATGGTCTTTCACTGTCTTGGGTTAGAGTTCTCTTGCTTGAGGGTACACTCGGGCACACTATTCCATCTTATTTCTCTTCCTCTTGTTTTGTTGAGGCTTTTGTAGTTTATATGGGAGATATTTATATTAATCATGTTGCTCTTCTTAAAATATTTCATTTTTTTTTGGTTTCCTTTCTTCACTGAGCTATTTTCCCTGTTGGACCCCCTGGGCTTATAGCATCCTGCTTTTCCAACTAGGGTTGTAGCTTAGCATTTAATAATAATAATAATAATAATAATAATAATAATAATAATAATAATAATGACAACATGACCCCGCTAGAATTGATATGCATAAAAAGATTTGGTTTTGAAGTGGGTACTTTGTTTTATTTGGAACTTGCTCAAAGACAAAGGTCTTGTACATCTTTACCTAAAGACAATAAAATCTATAAAAAAACAAAATACTGTTTCTATATCCTGCCTTCGAGTCCAGCTATTTGTCCGAAGACCAAAATCTTGTACATCTTTTTCAAGAGACAATCCATCCTTGAAAAAGTGAAAAATCTTTTTTTCCTTTACCGAGCCTTAAAAATTATTATCCAGATTATTTCACTAGAATCCATCTATTTGCTCAACAACAGAAATCTTGTACCATGTTATAAAAAAGAAAATCCATTAATAAAAGTGCTGTCTTTCTGCTATCCTGCTTAGATATTTATTATCCTGATTTTTCCAGCAGAGTCCACCTATTAGCCCTGTAGATCTTTATCAAAAGGAAATCAATCCTCGAAAAAGCGGTCATCTTCTATCACTCCTCAAAATCTATCATTCAAATTATTCCACCAGAGTCCAGATATGTTTCCTAAGACAAACATCTTGTACATCTTTATCAATGGAGAATCCATATTTGAAAAATATCCCTCTTCTATCCTGCCTTCAAAACTATCATATTGATCATTTCAGCAAAGATCATCTGAAAACACAACAAAAACTTCTTTTTCCTCAAAGATTAAGTTGAAATTCGTGTATAACTTAAACAAAATAGTATTCCTCATAACATTAAAAGATGCATGTTAAACGTAACAAAAATATTTTTTTCTTATAAAATTTAACTAAAACTCAAATTTGAATAAAAAAGATTATTCTTCACAGAATTAAGCTATTCCTTTTTACTTTGTTTTTAATATCTAAATTTATCACCATTGATTTTTTTACTTCTTTATAGATTTTAATGGATTTTCAGTTTTTGGGGATCTTCTCAATTTTTCTAATTTTCATATATATTTTTCACATAAAAGAATATTTTTCATTCTACCATATCAGTTGAAGTGTCTTCCTCAGAGAACACAGCATACTGCAACATGTTGGATTTGGTTCTTCTGTAGAGCCCATCCAGATAGTGGACCCTTTGTCCACCTGCAAAAAAAAAAAAAAAAAAAAAAAAAAAAAAAAAAAAAACACGGCAGAAGGGAATCTTCATCAAAGAACACAGTATACTATAGTCCAGAATTCTTCCCTATGCAAAATACATCTGGATTTCCAGAATAATAACATCAGTCAAAGGATCTGGAAGGCTGGACATTCACTGTCTCTTAATAGGTCCTTGTCCCAAAGGTCGACAGCTGCTATAACAAAGCTCATCATAGCCCACCATCCTCTGTACGTTTGAGATGAGGCTTTTTACACTAGACAGAATCCCATATTTCTATTGATAGTTCTCATCAGTTCTATTGTTTTACTTCTTTGCTCTTGATATCATTGATCTTCCAATCGAATAGATCTTGCAGTGTTCGACTGGTTCATTTAGGTTCGACCCTACTACAGTGAGAATACAATCATATGACTTTTTGAAGTAGCCGTCGACGCCCATCTGAAGCAGGCAAATGATGTGGAAGCAAGAGTGTATGCCTCTGTAGAGGGAAAACATTTTCCTCCAAGATCGATATGAGGAGGAAGACATTGTAAAACCCGGGGTTTTAGCAATTATAATTTTTCTCTCTTTGGAATAAATTACCTAAGGTGATATGAATAAATGTCAAATTTGTCAAAATCACACCAAACATTATGAGGAAAACCACATTTCACAATCATATTCCTATGCAGGTTTGAAAGTAATATTTACCCAAGTAATACATTTTATTCTACTTCATATAAATACACGATAATAACTTACATTTCATTTGTTACAGTTGGTCAATTTACAGGAACATCTTTCCAAGTAACCTGAACAGCCAGGAATCTCAAAGAGCAGGCTGGGAGAGGCTAAGCTTCCAAGGGAACCTGTAAATATGATTCAAGGGAAGTTTTTTAATCTGCTTGTCGTGACTGTACTGTATATTGTTAGGGTCTATTTCACTGAATAAGAATTTAGATATATATGGAATGGTTATTAAAAACATTTTATTGAGTTTCTGTTTAATCTAGGCAGTTTCTTTAAGGCATATATTACGTACATGGAACACACAGTATTAGCTCATAGAAAGGGAATATTTGAGCTAACTAGCTAACTAAGACATTGCTAAAGATTAGGCCACCACATAACTTACTTGTTGAATTCAGAAACAATTTAAAAAATTATGATAGAGCTATTAAAATTTGTAGTTTGGAGTGATAATATGGAAGACATGATATGTTTATGGATGGCAAGAGGTATGTGGAGCCATTTGACATTTTAGCTTGAAAGATAATGGACTGTATAAATGAAAGTGCACTTGGTTTCTTAACATATGAATGAGGAAATGTATCCTAAGAGTGAATGTAGTGAATGGAACAGGAGGCCTGAATATGACTGGATGCTTGAATCAGAGAAATGACAGGCAATAAAAAAGAAAGAAAGAAAAAAAAAACCGGCTTAAATTCAGAGGTAGTGACAGAATTAGAAACCTATTTGAGATGGAATTATTGAGCTTTTGAAATAG
This sequence comes from Palaemon carinicauda, assembly GCF_036898095.1. NCBI lineage: Eukaryota > Metazoa > Arthropoda > Malacostraca > Decapoda > Palaemonidae > Palaemon > Palaemon carinicauda. The sequence goes on from NC_090725.1 coordinate 279,434,176, forward strand.
AGTCAGAGGGAAAGAAGAAACAATGACTGAAATGGAAGTGCAGGCAGACCACTCTATCTATTCTTAATATAGAGGAAGGTGAGGTTCATGAGATGGAGTAAAGTTTCTGAAAAAAAAACTTTTTCCATTACAAGAAAGACTAGGAGGAGGAAGAGAAGATTCTTGAATTTATTCAGATTCAACATGACCCTAGCTAGAATCAATAAGGGAAAAATGAATTGCAATTTTAACCTTCACTTTGATAAAGACGGGTGGTTTCGTAAAAAACATAAATCAAGATGTAGGCTACAGCAAAAGAAATTGCGAGACTTCAAAAAAAAAAAAAAAAAAAAAAAAAAAAAAAAAAAAAAAAAAAAAAAAAAAAAATCACACTGTCGTGGGGAGAAAGGAGGAAGTATCTGAGTAACTTAAGGAGAGGGATCACACTTGTGGTTGCGTTCATTTCTATGTCAAGTTCTACTTAAACTTAGAAGTCAAATTTATCAATAACCAAAGATAACTGGTAGCATAGAAAACTTCCCATTTTGACTACTGATTACGGCCATACTAGACTTCCTCCAATTTTAGTTTTAGTAACGTGTAACATAACCCTCAGGATCAAAGGATGGATTTTACAGGAACAAATATTTTGAAACATAAATTATTTGATACCTTGTTCAAAGGGAAATACTTCTTAAAGATGTTGATTACTGGTACAGAGTGGTTCAGCAGCATTAAGTAATTTATCGTGAGGAGGTGAGTGGACTGGGTATACTGAACACGGTAAGAAATCCCTGAGTATGATATAAGGGATAAAAAGTGACAAAAGAGTATAATTCTTGAATATTGAATACTTAAAATCATAGAATACTACTGTTTTAGTAAACATGTTAAATAACAATGTGTTTTACTTGATTATTTGTTTAATTAATTTAACGTAACATCATCTCAAATTTGACTGCAAGAACTATTTATTAACTACGCAATTCTACACTAAAATCTTACTTATAAAAAACTGAAATTAATGTTTCTTACCGAATGGAAATGACTTGAACAGCTTCTGTTCCTTCCAGATATGTCTGTCATGATCAGTCCATTCATAAAAGTAGTGAATGTGATTGGGTTCCAAGAGACACTTTTGATGTAATCCACTTCACTTTTTCAATGTCAGCAGCTTACCAGAAGCGTCACAACAGTTTTATTTCTTTTATACAATTTCCAAGACACTCAATTTTACTAGTTCATGAGGCAACAAAGGTTAGATACTGAGGCTGTTGAAGTTCACAATTTTCTGTGAGAAATGTTATTTCTATGATTCCTTATTAGAAGACAGCATCTTTGTAATATACTTCAGACATCTATCCCCATTGGCAATGGTTGGCAATCCAGTATATAAATTTAGTAGGTAATTGAATTTTTTTTTTTTAAATCATAATATGATTTATGGTATACACATTCTCGGTCTTTTTCATGATTATTCAATGGCGTGCAGTCCATTTTAAGAATGCTTTATTTTGGCCTTAGATTCTTGCGATATCATACAACAACGAGGTTTCCTTCTACAAAACAAGAAATCAAGGGATCACCCTTTAAATTCCAACAAAACCTTTTTCTCATAAATGTATATAATTGAAGGATTTTCCCTTACACTCGCCATTACACATTCAAGTTCAATATCTGATGTCAAGAAGCAGGTGTCTTAACAGCAAACTTTAATGATACGAAAGGTTTAAAGTTGGATTTCATCAGTATATAAAGAAACTGAAACTATAAGTTAGTAGTCATACTCACCATAATAAGCAAAATCTGAATCCTAGGTGGAAATAAAACTTTGAAGAATTATTTACTCTGAACTGGATATTATTGGTTCTCAGAAGTAGGAGTTAAAGTCAAAAACTCTTTTGTGACAAGTATTAGTTATCATAAATAAATCAACATTCCAGTTACTGCCTATTAATAACATCAGATAAGGATATATATTCTTGTCTTGATAGTTAGCGTAAGTTTTTAGAGGCTGACATGGAAGCTGGGCAACAGCTTGCTAGTTCCCGATAACGGAGGGGAAGTTAGATACTGTATTGTTAGTTATTAGCAGTTCCCAGAGGCTGGGGCAGGACTCAGAAGATGTCTTGGTAGTTCCAGATGGTGTAGGGGGAACCTACTGTAGATACTGTATTGGTAATCACTAGCTGCCATAAGCTAGCATAAATGTCGTAAGAAGGTGTCTTGTTAGTTCCAGATGTGGAAAGTAAAGTCAGAAGTCAAGCAATATCCTTAATTATTGTAAATGCTGCAGGTAAAGTCAAGACACTGTGTTACTAGTCAGTTAAAGTTGCCAGAAGCTGGTGCTGCTGCAGTCCTTGTCAGTACTAGTTTCTTGAAGCCTGAGGAGAAGTTGGAAGACATCTTGCTAATTGCAAATGCTGGAGGTAAAGTAAGATATTAAATTCATGTTGCTAGCCAGTATTAGTTACATGGAAATATCAATGAAATCAGACAATAATCTGCTGTTTCATATGCTCGAAGTGAAGTCAGTCACTGTAATGCTAGTAAGTATTTGTTTTAGAAACTGTCAAAATTTCAGGTGTTGTGTAGCAAGTTTCAGATGCTGGAAGTGAAGTCCGACACTGTATGCTTGTCAACATTAGTCTCCAAATGCTGATCCAAAAGTCAAACAATGTCTTGCTAAATTCAGATGCTAGAGTTGGAGTCAAACACTGTACTGCTTGTCAGTTTTAGTCCTCAGACACAAACAGATTATTGAGAGGATGTCCAGGAGGAGTCAGATGCTGGAAGATAAAGCATATACTGCTAGTATGTACTAATTCCCAGAAGTTGGCACAGAAGACAGACAATTCCTTGGTAGACTCAGATGGTAGAAGTAAAATTAGATCCTATATTGCTTGCCAGTACCATTACAAAGGTGTTGTCTTGCTAGTTAGTATATCTGTCATAAGCTGGAGGTGAAGTCAAACCCTCTCTTGCTAATTACTGTTTTTTCTTTGAGGCTGCAGGTGAAGTCAGTCTAATTTGCAAGTGCCCAGAGGGTAAAGGTGAAGTCAAAACTTTTCCTGCTAGTTTGTGCCGGTTTACAGGAACTGGATCAGAAATGAAACAACTCTCATTGTTAGCATTGCTTCTAGGAGGTCGGAGGTGAAGTCAAACCTTAGTTTTAAGATAATTTGAACGTCATCTCATTTTCCAAAAGGTCCCATCAACCAGGTTTACAGTGATTCAAAATACAGTGACCAAATATTTATCTTTCAAAAATCTTGAAGACATTCCAAACTGATTTATGTGCTCAACGAAAATTGACATATATTGCCATTTCTCTGACACCCCTTTAGATAATTTAGTGATGTCTCTGCAAAGAAGACAAAATATTTCATCAAAATAAATATGAAACGATGAAAATAGTTTCAAAGTAAAATGGTGGTCTTTAGAATTTATTCAAAATCAGTTTGAAGGATTATTAGAACACTTAATTCAGAAAATTACATTCAGGGAATTGTGAAAAAAATATAATTGAAGACTTACTGACCTAATCTCAGATAAGCCACGTTGTTTCTTTTGGACTAGTACATCATAGTAGTCTTGATTGTCCAACATTAAAACCACCACTGAGTAATTATTACCTACTTTAGATAAGTTAAATCCAACTTCTCTGCAAAAACTTAAATCACACTATTTTTTCCAGAATGAACTTCCAAAACCGAATAGACCATCAAACTATTTTTTGACATGATAGCTTCCCAAACTTGGTACCCTACCTTTAATCGATTATAAATTTTTGGTCATCGAAAGTGCGATATCAAGACAGCATGTCCCGAAGTCAACAGAAAGAATTGCAGAGCAACGGATGACTTCGATCCATTGGTGACACCACTGCTTTGAGTGTTGTGCTGTACTGCCGCATGGTGTTGACCTGGAGAGAAACAGGTTTTATCATTTGTATCATTAATGCATCTTTGTTCTTAATTTTAACAGATAGATGTTTAGTATATTGAAAGAAATGACTATGCATATTACTGAGGAAGTTAAGCTATTCTTTACAAGAAGGAAAGGCTATGTAGTACAGATAATGTAATACAGTATAATACAACCTTAAAAATTCACACACATGATATACAGTAATGTATATATATTAATATATGTGTATACATATGTAAATATATATACGGAAATATTTATATATAAATATATATAAGAGATTAGTTCACCAAACTTTCAACTGGGCTCCACAAGGCACTAGAAGAGTTGGAAGACCCAGGACTACATGGCTGACGACTAAGAAGCATGAAGTAAGAGGTTATGAATGAAGAAGTATTCATTTAGCAGATCAAGATAGAAACGACTGGCATATATATATACATCATATATACATATATATATATGTATGTGTATATATATATATATATATATATATATATATATATATATATATATATATATATATATATATATATATATATCAGAAAGTCACGGGATTATATTGGTAGCCCCACAGCCTTTTCAAGGCCATTACAGAAGCAGGGATCCATAAATTCACAGTTGGGTGAACTTAACCCCCACAATGCAGGAAATCATACTCTGAATCATTAGACTCTGAAGGAATAAAAAACTAGTCTGCAAAAATATAGTGGTGAGGGGGGGGGGGAGCCAACGGTCCATTCTCCTCATAGCCGATGGCTGTACACTTAAATAAACATTCTCCTAAGCGGTAAAGATGTTTCTCATATCTATTAGCTTTAATTTTGGACTAAATATATATATTGTGTATGAAATATCATCTAGAAAACCTGTTCTTTATGGGTAGTATAATTCTAACACTCTACATCTTCATTGTGAAAAAGAAGGCAAACATAATATAAATTTTTCTTGCGTAAAAAATGTACATTTAAACATACATTACGCATTTAATCATTATTTGTCGATGAAATAAACCCTTTTTTATTCGATTCAGCGTACTTCAAAACCATTACTTCCTTGCAATTTTAATGTATTTTTTTTCCAATGAGTGATAAAAAAAAAACTAACAATCTGGTAATCAAATTTTCATCGTGACTATTTTTTTTTTTAAATTTTGGGCGTAGCAGTCAAAACCACCAAAATCCAGAGTATAAACAACCAAAATCTGAATCTGTAGACTTGAGGGTTTACAAAATACAAAAGCGCTCTAAGGGTGTAGACCTCCGCCACGGCAGTTTATTTCTCGAAACCAGTGTGCCTTTCCCAGAATCAATTAATCATTTCCAGCTCTTTACATAACAGTTTAAAATCCCTGAAAGTTTCATTACTTTACGATTAAAATTGTGGCCGTATGGTTGATGACCGGAATTTGATATTTTGCTTGACTTTGGCCTTGGACTCGACCTTGACCTTCGACTTTAACATGTAATAATTGTCGTGGATTTTCATACACTCAAATATGAACCAAGTTTGAAGTCTCTGTGACAACGATGTCCAAACTTATGGTTGATTACATGAATTGGACATTTTGCTTGACCGTGAACTCAACCTTTGACCTTGACCTTCAAAAATTAAATAGTTTCCAGCTCTTTACATAATGGTTAATCCCTGCAAGTTTCATTACTCTACGATTAAAATTGTGGCCAGGAAGCTATTCCCAAACAAATAAATAAGCATGGGCGAAAATATAACCTCCTTCCAACTTCGTTGAGGGAGGTAAAACTAGTCTGCAAAAATCCATTGGGTGGAGGGAAGGGAGGGGTCCGGCTGTTGGTTCGTGGTCTACTCAGTAGACCATGGACCAGCTTCATCGCATACAGTAGACTTCTGTATACGATGAAACGACTAATTTTGTGGAAGTTTTAAGGCACAGGCATTCATCCAAATTTTAGTTGATGAAAAAGATGAATGTGACAATAACTGAGGAATTACTATTGTTTTTGCAGCTACCATCGGTAGGGGAAATAAATTGCTTAGTGTTTAAAAAAAATATGAATAAATAGATATGTGTATCAAAATTACCTGTAGTGAGAATTGATTTTTTTATTCTTTATTCTTTTTTTCCCTTTCAACCTTTAACTTTGTCCTAACTTCATTTTTTCTGTACTACTATCTTATCGATATAAAAGGATTCTCTCCTGACTCACAGTATAATAGAATTACTTGCAATTTCGAATGAGCAGAAGGTATCTACAGGAATCAATATTCTAAAAAAATATAAGGAAAGCAACTTGTAAGTTCTTGTTTGAATGAGATTTTAAGATTAAAAAATAAAAACATGATTATGCCACCACTGAAAACAAAAACGGTAAGAACTCTAGCTTATAATAGCTGGCAATTCTGAAACGAGAAAGCTTTTCAGAGATACAAGAAAGATGTCGATTTTTTTTTTTACCACATGAGATATTTCTTTTGACTTATCTACTAAGTTTGCCTATCAGGATAGAGTTTCTTGAACGAATCATTGGAACGACATAAAATTCCCCATATGAAAAACCTCAGGTTTACTCTTCATGTATGTGTTTGTAACTGAACTTTCTATCAAAACTCACTTGACTGAACATGAACAGATACAGAAGAAATTCCTCCAATGTCTGGTCGACAGCTATATCTTCCCGAGTCCTCTGAGGTCACATTTGACAGTCTCAGTCGACTGACTGTCCGGTCAATCGTTTTTTCTGTCTGAAAAAGAGAAACAGAATAAGCATGCGTACGTCTGCCCTACTTGATAAATGCAATAAACCGGTCAGAAAATCAATATTTTCGGTGTCAGTTTCCGTTATCTTCTCTATATAATAAAGAACAAATGTCTGGCTATATATATATATATATATATATATATATATATATATATATATATATATATATATATATATATATATATATGTATATATATATATATATATATATATATATATATATATATATATATATATATATATATATATATATATATATATGGTCACAGTGAGTATTATCAGACTGCTCGGTCTTTCCCTGCTACTCGGGTAGAGGGGTAGGGGTTAGTCATACCTTGGTGAGAGGAGGTACCCCTACCTCGAGAGATGAACTCGGAAACCTATTTAACCACAATCTTCTATACATTGATGAAACTGCCATATTGTAGTTAGGAAATGGGGAGGGGGTGGTAAAGGTTGAAATTGAGTGCGTGTATGCATATCTAACTAAATATTTAACTGTTAATTTGGACTGGTCGCGTACACTAGTCTTCTGAATGTTACTCATGTGCAGTATAAATGTACTTGATTCTGAATGTTCCAAAGAATGTTGTGGTGAGAGGGACTTCTATGCATAAGAAAAAAAGGACAATGAAAAATATCTATGTCAAAAATTTTACGCGAAACAATCCCTTTCATAAAAAATATAGTAATTCTTCTCGTAATTGGATAAAAAGATGAAATATACATACCAATAACAGCCCAACGTCAGTCCCGTTGATTACAAAATGATAAATATTTTCAATTTGGATTTCATTTTGTAAATTAATGGGTCTCCTGGGACCTAGTTAGGTCAGTATGGTCCGAATGGCTTTAGGGAATTTTATGTTTGTTATTTATCTATGTACACATTTATTTATTGTCCCTGAAGGATATTAGAAAGTTTTATTTCAAGGAGAAAAACATTTTTGAGCATTTTTTTGGAAAAAGTGCCAGGTATTCTGACTAAATGGAATATATTATTATTATTATTATTATTATTATTATTATTATTATTATTATTATTATTATTATTATTACAAGCTAAGCTATAACCATAGATGGAAAAGCAAGATACTAAAAACCCAAGGACTCCAACAAGGAAAAATAGCCCAATGAGGAGAGGAAACAAGGAAATAAATAAACTACAGAAGTAATGAAAAATCAAAATAAAATATTTTAAGAACAGTAACAGCATTAAATTAGATCTTTCACATATAATAAACTAAGAATTTCAAAGAAAACAAGAAGGGAGAAAAGATATGATCTCTGTAATTTCAAATTAGAAAATGACAAATCTGTTCTTTAGTTTTTTTTATTAATATCGCGACTTTGAAGAGATAGTATCTACTCTTCAATTTTCTCTTATTAAAAGTCTATCTCTTTATGGGGGAGTCGTGGCCATACATGTATTACTCTAAAACGTATTTGCGTATTAAATACTCCTAATAAATGTATCTAAATACCCTATATATTACAGAAAACTTGTATTAAAATAAATGATGAATACATTACTAGTGGACTGTGCTTGAGTAAAACTTTAAACACTTCTTACGTAAAAATTCATTCATCATATTTTCTGTTGTTATATTCATCCACTATATGGAAGCAAAACAGCCCAAACACCCAATTAACCGTATATATTACTGAAAACTTGTATGATATTAAATGATAAATAAATTACTTGCTCATTATGAAATTTCAAACACTTCTTATGTAAAAATTTATTCATCATATTTCCTGTAGGATATTCATCCACAATATAGATGAAAAAAAAACAATCAAAACACCCAAATAAGCATTCCTAACAACACAATGATTTAAATTAGCATTTCCTTCAATGAACCAGTCCCTCCATCATGAAGAAATAAAAAATGTTAAACAAAAGTGTCATGAATATTTAATCCTGGACCTAAGCCTCCAGACATTTCCAGTCCACGCTATATTCTTCCACACATTTTCTCTTCCAGTGCATTGCCATGTCTGTATTAATTCATTTCGTATAGCCCAGTGGAAAATGAGAGTTTTGCAAATGTATAAAATAAATTGTATTAACTCATATTTAACATGTGTCAGTGCATTTAAGCAAATCTGCATATTTGTACGTGTATTCTTATTCGGTTATTTATCAATTACACTACTGATCATTTCAGTTTAGGGGCAATTTCTGTTTTCACCTTGTGGAAATCGCGGTATAGCAAAACAGTTCAATGCACCGTCACACACCCCTACACATGGATAATCGATCGCGCAGCACAAACTATATATTTGTGTGTGTGTGTATATATATATATATATATATATATATATATATATATATATATATATATATATATAAATATATATATACACTGTATATAAAGTATATGTTTATTTATATATGTATATATACAGTTTATGTTTATATAAAAAAACACCCTTTAATATCGAATTCGGTCTATCATAATATTTCCTACCCTTAGGGAATTTCCTTTAAAGATAAATATTTCTGTCCGGCCTATGACCTTCAGAGAGAGAGAGAGAGAGAGAGAGAGAGAGAGAGAGAGAGAGAGAGAGAGAGAGAGAGAGAGAGAGAGAGAGAGAGAGGCTAAAATACAAGATATCCAAAGGGTTACATTGTCGATTTTTTAATCAAAGTGACTAATTTTTGTGTCATCCAGACGACAACGGCAAAGGAATCGCAGAGCTGTCAAGCATGTGCGATTGATTGAATAATCTCAATGACACATACACCATTAATTCTATTGAAATTAAATAAGGAGAATCGGTTGAAAGAATGTTTAGCAGTTGGAGATTACTGTGACACGGGACTCCTCTAAGTTACATATTAGATTCATAATGACTAACTGCCATTACTTAGTAGAGTTTAAACGGGATAGCCAGGGTGACCAGTTATTTTGGAACTTTAAGTAAGTGTATCAACAAAATATTTCAATTTATTACAGAACCCGATACAGTGCTGTTTTGAAGACCTACCGTTTACGTGACACACGTTTATTAATAATTTGAATGGCAAACGGGAATGTCGTTAAAAGTTAGTTTTTGATTACTTTTTACGATTTAATGGTCACTCATTAATGGCAGAGGCAAGGGTCAGTGGACAATACACTAGAGACCGATCTTATCTATATATGATCAGTGCCCAAGCCCTCTCTCCACCCAAGCAAGGACCACGGAATGATTGCTGACTCAACAGGTATACCTATAGGATTCCCCAAACCGCCTATCCTTAGCTCACAAGGATGGTGAGGTTGCAAACATTACAAGACACCATTGAGCTTAAGCGGGTCTTGAACCCCAGTGCAGCACATCGCTAAGCAGGGACGTTTCCAATAGGCTGCCATAACCCTATGTGTGATATTTCTCTTCTTAATATATTTTTTTATGATACTTTCTGTTAACCTTCGTGAGTCGGAGGAATCAAAACACACCTATACACTTGTTGCGCTTTACTTACTTGTTACTTGCTTTGGGTTTAAATCCAACCCTCTACTGAAGTCGAGTGAACTACTTCTCGGGCGGGTCCATATTAATCATCTAACGAAACATTTTCATTATAACTTATACAATTCTTTGATTGTAGCATCTTCCAAATCATATGATCTTGTGAAAAGTAATGTCTTTAGTTTCTCCTTAAATTCAATTGCTCTCTTTAGGTCCTTCATTTCAGTTAGCAGTTTATTATAATGTCTAGGCGCACAGTAGCTAAAAGCCCTTTCACCAAATTTACTATTTGTTCTTGGTTCAGATAGCCTATGTTTGTCACTCATGTGTCTTGTGTTAACATTTGTTTCTAGTTCTAGTTTATTTAGGCATTCTTTTAGATATTTTGGTTCATTTTGGTTCAGTATCTTAAACGTTAGTAAGAGTAGCTTGTATTCAATTCTCGCTTTTACCGGTAGCCAGTGTAATTTAATTAGTGCAGGGGTAACTCTTTCCCTATTGTGTAGTCCTTTTATTAATCTAGCGGCTCTGTTTTGTACTCTCTGAATTTTCTTCAGCTGATAATTTGGTAAGCCATAGAACAGTGAGTTGCAGTAATCAATTCTTGAAAATATGTGGTGATTAATGAGTATGGCCATAGATTTTTCATCTAAGTATTTACTAATAAATGCTATGTTTCTAATATGATAGTTGCAATTTCTTACCATATTATTTATATGTTCGTTCATTGTCAGTCTATCATCCATGATTACTCCAAGATTCCTGACAGATTTCTTTAGGTCAATGATCGATTGACCTATTTCAATTCTTTGGAAGCATTCGATTCTTTTTATATCTTTTTCATTTCCAAAAATAATACATTCACTTTTGTCTTCATTGAGCTTGAGCTTTTTTGTTAACATCCAAGCCTTAATGTCATTCATTATTTCATGTATCTTTCTTTTAGCTTCATCAACTGATTCTATTGGGAAATAGAATTGTGTATCATCAGCGTATATTTTAAACTTAACTCTGTGAGTTTCAAGTATATTTGCCAGTTCAATCGTGTAAATTTCAAACAGGAGAGGACCTAGTACACTGCCTTGAGGTACCCCTTTGGTTAGTCTTCTTGTCTCAGATTCAACATTTGATATAACTACTTTAACTTTGCGGTTTTCAAGATAACTCACAAACCAGTCGTATGCTCGTTCTACGATGCCCACAGCTTTAAGGTCTTCCATCATATATGTATGTTCTACAGTATCAAATGCTGCACTTAGACCAAGCATCACAAGAATGCAACACTTGCCATTTGTTATAATTTCTGTTATGTCATTTTTTATCGCTAACACTGTTGTTTCTGTGGAGTAATTTTCTCTGTATGCAGATTGATCATCAGGTAGGGCATTAGATTTTTTCAGATATTTCCAGGTTTGTTCGTGTACAGCAGTTTCAATAATTTTCGAAAAATATGACAGATTTGATATTGGCCTATATGAACTTAAATTGTCTGCATCACCTTTTCCTTTATACACAGGCTTAATACATGCAACTTTTTCACAATCAGGGAAAACTGCCTGTGTTAGACTCATATTTACCATGTTTCGGTAGGTCTCTTGTAGTCTGGTGAAATTTTCTGCATCTTTTACATCATTAATTGGAAATGGATCATTTCCGCAGTAGGTTTTTTTTTTTACTTTCTTTATTATTCTCATATAATCACTCTGACTTGACTCTTTGAATACCCTTAGCTTATTTACACCTGTTGCTGATGTATTCCTTCGCTCTGTTGTGCCGATGTTGTGAAAACTGGAGCAGATTTAATTTATTTTTTCCTCAAAATAATCAATAAAATAATTTGCTAGGCATTTAGGATCATTAGTTATGTCAGGCAACACTATTTCTGTCTTTAGACCTAAAAGTTTCTTTAGGTTCTTATGTATTTTCCGTGGGTCATTTTCATTGCACACTTTTTTATAATAGGCCTTTAAAGTCTAACTACGGAGTGACAGTACCTAGTCTCGCCACATGGGGCCGATTTGTTTACATTATGGTATGAATACGGCCGCCGTTGGTATTCGCTGCTGCCAGGCGTTAAAGTTAAATCAAATAATTATAAAAGAGACAAAACTGAGGATCATACGATTAGATTGGTATCTTACACCTCCCGTTGATGAAGGGACTTGTCATAACTTCAGTAACGACAAAAATGTTTACAGAAAAATAACGAAATATTTTGTTTTGACATTACACAAAATATTCACGAACAGCTTTGTTATAAATTGAATAAGGATAAAAGCTATTTAAAACTGACAAAATATTTTGCTTTGACATTACAAATAAAATTTTCAATTTGAGTACAAACAAACATTTAAAAATATACCAAATGAAATGTAAAAAAAAAAAAATGATAAGGAGGATATAATGCTGTAAAATATGATTTGATTATATATATATATATATATATATATATATATATATATATACATATTTGTATATATATAAAAAAACAGTTTACAGCTCCACTTAAAAGTAGCAAATAATAAAGGGCATATGTAAACAATGCGTGTTAGTAATAGAATAAACAAACTACAAATTAACATTTCAAGATGAATGGCAAATAGTACATTGTAAATTTGGCAATAATAAACCATCAGCATTGAATATCAATAGACAAATATAAACTTGCAAATTTGATAATAATAAACCTCCAACATTGAATGATAAGTGCCGATTATCAACTTGCAAATTCGACAAAAATAAATACCAACACTGCATAAATATAGGTAAATATGAAACTTCAAATTCGACAATGATAAAATCATTATTTGGTGTAAGTGGCAAAAAATTGTCTAATAAATCAATGGCACATGTACAGCTAGTCCCAACTTGGTGATTAGTTCTTGGGTCCTCTCTGCGCAGATGATCTTGGTAAGATCAGCCAAATTCTTCTTTGATGGGATGTACTTGATGCTGATGTTTCTGAAGTTGATTTTCTCTAGTACAAAGTACTTTTTGGTATAAATTAGCTTTGATCTTTCAGAACAATGACTTTTAATTGTCATGACTATAGCATCCTGCTTGTCAAGATTTATTTCTATGAGTCTGTCGACAAAATGCTTGAATAAAAGTTCCCAAAGCAGTTTTCTGAAATAAACTACTCTTGATGCTTCACAAAATGCTACATTTATTGAGAATGTAGTTATTCTCTGCTTCCTGCTTCTCCAAGATATTTGTCCACCCTCTAAAAATTATTACAAATCCAGAAATAGATTTTATTCCATTATGATCATTTGCATAGTCTGCATCCACCCATGATATTGGGCGTTCTGAGTTTCTGGTAGTACTTTGCTAAATCTTAAGTCTTCTTGAGATTTTCCTTCTTCAGATCTGTTTGTGGTGTTGTTTTTTTTTTTAGGCCTAGTGCTTCTGTGACAAAGGCTATGTCAGGCCTGGCGCAATTTACTAAGTATAACAAGCTACCAGCAGATCCTGTTGCACTACATTCTTCATCTTCTGGAACTTCTTATATAAAACTTAAGGCTAAGGGAGTTGACAACCCTTTTGATTCAGGAAGATTTTGATTTGTTAGCACTTCTTGAATGTAGTCTCTCTGATGGAGCAGAACTGTTGATGGATCTTCTCTGATGTATTCAATGATAAGAGTATTTGATACCTCTCCTAGATCTTCTACGGCATAATAATTCTTGAATTCTTTCTTAAAATAAGTTACATCTGAATTTCCAACAATGATAAAATAATTGACATGCATGACAATAATTGTTTTTGCTTCATTACAGTAGATGCATTTGACAAATTCAGATCTAATCATGGCCATTTTTGTCAGCTTATCATTTACTTCTTCATTCCAATTTCTACACCTTTCTTCACTTCACAAACAAAATGTTTTGTGTTTGCTACTTCTCATCGCTTCGGTTGTTCTAGAAATATGACTTGCTACAGTTTACTGTTGAGATAGGCTGAATTAACAACAGGCTGTTCAACAGACTACGAATTTTCAGCAGCTAATGCCAATAACAGTTTAGTACTCCATTTCCTCACTACAGGAATGACATTCTACATCCGGTATTAGGTAGAACCCTTTGGCCACTATTCTTTCTTAGTGTATCATTACCTCACCAGGTTCAGAGTATTTTCTTCTTAATACCCACTTGCAATCAATCATTTTATATTCTGTTGGTTTTGGCACTACTTTCCAGGTGTCCATGCTTTCTAAAACTTCCATTTCTTGCAGCAGTGCAGCTTGACACTTGTCCTTGTCAGGACAACCGAGTGCTTCTTTGACAGTAGTAGGTTGGCCAGGGCACCTGCCAACCATTGAGATACTACTGCTAGAGAGTTATTGGGTCCTTTGACTGGCCAGGCAGAACTACATTGGTTCCTTTTCTCTGGTTACGGCTCCTTTTCCTTTTGCCTACACATAACCAAATGGTCTGGCCTATTCTTTACATATTCTCCTCTGTCCCCATACACCTGACAACACTGAGATTACAAAATAACTTTTCTTCTCTAACTAACTACTATACTGTAATTATTTAGTGGCTACTTTCCTCTTGGAAAGGGTAGAAGAGACTCTAACCAGCTCTTCTAGGAGGACACTCCAAAATCAAACCATTGTTCTCTAGTCTTGGGTAGTGCCATAGCCTCTGTACTGTCTTAGGGTAGAGTTCTCTTGCTTGAGGGTACACTCAGGCACAGTATTCTATCTTATTTCTCTTCCTCTTGTTTTTCAAAGTTTTTATCACTCATATATGGAAGATTTATTTTAATGTTACTATTCTTAAAATGTTTTATTTATTTCCTTATTTCCTTTCCTCACTGGGCTATTTTCCCTGTTTGAGCACTTAGGCTTATAGCATCATGCTTTTCCAACTAGGGTTGTAGCTTAGCAAGTAATAATAATAATAATAATAATAATAATAATAATAATAATAATTGGTCTCTTGGAAAATGCTAGAAATATGTGTTGGCTTGGCAATATTAATATTTCTTTGGTTTTCTAGTCCTTTGGGACTTCACATTGGGTTCCTCAGCATGGGTCTTTAAGATTTTCTTGATGTCCTTGATTTTCATGACTGGTTTTTCAGGAATCTATTTTTGCTTTTCTTTATTGTTTTCCCATTTTTCAGGATTGTCTTTTTGGTTACCTTGATTGTTTTCCCTGTTTATATAGTTGGTTTCATCATCAGAGAAAAGGTTCTCCCCATCAGTGTTGTTGTCAGTGTTTGAGTCAGGTGAGAAGTGAATTCCTGTTTGCTTCTTGGTCAGGATTCTCAGTGCTGGTTCTTCTATCTTTAAGGGGTAAATCTCTTCTCTAAATTTAACGTTAATGTCATTGATCATGTTCTGTTTGTTGATGCTCTACAATTTGTTTCCCTTTTGGTTTGGACACACTCCCATATAGACCTATCTTTCTGCATGAACTTCTAGCCTTGGAGTCTCCCTTAGCTTAGCCCAAGCTTCGTAACCAAGCACTTTGATCAGCTTCAGATCTTCAGATTTAAGGTTTCTCCCATTCCACAGCATAAATGGAATCTCTTTTATGGCCTTTAATATTCTTTTGCTCTTGAGGTAATTTACATAAAGAATGGCTTCAGTCCAGAATTTGTGTGGTACTCCAGACTCGATTACCATGTCTCTTGCTATAACCAAGACTGGTTTAGACGGCTCTTCTATTTTGCTGAAGAGAGAACGGTATTGTCAGCCAGCTCACTATTCCCTTCTCTGTAGGAAAAACCAAAAAATCCTTAATGACATACTTTCTTCCATTATCAGTGTGGAGGCATTGCAAAAGTTTATTGTGCTTCCTTTCTGCATTGATCATGTATTTCTTGAACATCTCTCTTTTTTATGTTTCTTTTTCATTGTAGCAATTTCATTTTACCTTGAGTGGTCGTCCAAAAGGGTGTCAAATTAGTGGCTTCCACTTGCACTAGATGATGGTTTAGGAATATGACAGACATCACTATGTACTATTTCTAGCACTCCACTACTTAATTCATTTGCAGACATTGGCTTATTTTTTAACTTACTTTCCTTGCAAGTTGTGCAGTACTCAAGATTTCCCTTACTTTACAAACTTCAGGTAAAGATAGTACATGGTCAACGCTTCTATGCCACCAATTTATCGTTGCCCTATTCCCCGTGATTCATATATCTTCATTCTTAAATTTTCTTAAGCTTCCTTTCAAAAGATTCTTGGCTTTGCATTGATACATATTTGCTGCTTCATTCCAGTACCCTTTGTGAAATACTTCCTTACATCTTTTACTTGTTTAACCCCTTTACAAGCTTGAAACCTTTATCATCGAATCTCGTTTCAGACATCAGGTTTTTATCTAAATTTGGTGTATAGTATACTTCTTGTAATAATTCATATCCACCACATTAGTTTTTTCCTTTTCATAATACATTTTCTTCTTCTTTCCATCACCCCATTTTACGTTAACTGTGATGTTACTGTCAATATCAACAAGCATGTCCTTATGAGGTGTCAAGTGATCACCAAGTAACATAATAGTTTAGAATATTCTTCCTTCACTGAGGACCTGTTCGCAATTGCATTTAATATTTTGGGGTCTTTTCACTTTCATTTTCATTTACTGCAACAATTACCTTTATATTTATTTTGATTTTGTCAACTTTTGCTGTTACCTCTTCTTCGGATTCACTTCCACTGTTTTCAACACAGTTATATTGTGTTTTCTTCCTTGATATTATCTTCCTGTTTCCTTTATTTTGTTTGTCTTCCGTATTGTATCTTCTTTTTCCTTGTCCCTTCTTTCTTTCTTGTCTCTTCTTTCTTCAAATTTTGGACAGCATCTTGCTATATGTCTTGGCTGGCTATAAGCATAGCAGACAAATCTTTTGTATTCTCTTTTTGAGCCTCTTGCACTTTTTATTCTATAATTTAAGCATAAATTTCCATCTTTTATTGAATCTCTTCTGAAGCTCGTTTTATAGACTGAAATTTTTTTTTTTTTTTTTTTTTTTTTTTTTTTTTTTTTTTTTTTTTTTTTTGTCTTGTCTCTAGTTTATCTTACCTCTCCTCGAAAAGCTACACCGGCTTTTCATGTCTGATATTTGAATAGAAATTCGATACTTGGCAATATGTTTAAGACCTCTCAGCACAAATGCAGCTGAATTGTCTCCAAAATGAGCCACTTCCCATAAAACTACATTTATACTTCTGGCTAATCGGATTACACAGCTCTTCAAGCATATCGACTATTTGAAATGTATCAATTTTGCATGGATATCACTTGAAATATTCCAGGCTTCTTTTGCTTTAGCATATTCAATGATTTCCTCCATGTTGAAATTATCCACTCGTATAATATAACTCAGCGCATCGTTATTTCTTTGAAGATGCATTTGCTTCAAGTCGTCTTGATCTTCGGCATATCCTGGAAGTATAATTCGATTAATAAAAAATTCAATTTATTTTTCTTTCTTTGTTTTCAGCCGACATTTTGTGTGTCTCGTAGTCCCCAAGGCTTAGAACTCGATGTCGTTCGACCTCTAAGGTTAAGACTAAGGTTTTCCCTCTCTTTTAAGAGACTTATTCACTGTTGGTGCTCTGGGCGTATCCTAGGCCCGTAACCTGTTAAATTTTGTTTTTGGTTATGTGTGATATTGCTCTTCTAAATACATTCTTTCTAATACTTTCTGTCTACCTTGCTGAGTCAAAGGAATAAAAACACACACCTACCCTTGCTACGTCTTAATGTCAAACTAAGGTTACAATTTAAAAGTCACTACGAAGTGACAGTACACCCTACAGTCTCGCCAACGTATACAGGGCAGGTTTGTTTACATTATGGTAAGGGAACGACTCATGTTGGTATTCGCTGCTGCCAGGTGGTAAAGTTAAAATCAAATAATTGTAGGAAACAATCACTTCCATTTTCCACCTATCATGTTAACATTTTTTATATCTTCCTACTGGATACGTCCCTGTCTGGCGATCTGACAGACTGGGGTTCGAGTAACCACTTAAGCCCGATAGTTTCTTATAGTGTTTGCAACCTCACCATCCTTGTGAGCTAGGGATGGGGTGTTTGGAGGGAGCCTGTAGGTCTACCTGTTGAATCATCAGCAGCCATTACCTGGCCATCTCTGGTCCTAGCTTACGCGGAGAGGTGGCTTGGGTGCTGACCATATATCCATGGTCAGTCTCTAGGGCCCTATCCTGCTAGTAGGGTCACTGCCAATGTCACTTGCATCTGCCATTCATAAGCGGCCTTTATTGTGCTAAAGCTGGAGAAGCAATGAGAAACTAGTCAGCCATGACAATATGTCACAGGAGTTTTTGCTCTGCTTTGTATTTCTATTATTTTTACAATCATCCCTATATAAAATTGAACCGCCAGAGTAATACTCCAGTTTCCTTCTTTCCCCATTCTTTATCTCCCTTAATGCTGGCCTATACATGTGCATGAAGAGTAGGCCTAGCCTTCCTATTGGCCTACCCATAAAAGTATATATACAACGGGGTTTCAGAGGCAAAATAGTTTGAGCACAGTAAAAATTTGAACAAAAGTGAAAATTAGGAAAATTCTAATTACTTTTTTTAAAGATATCTAAACTTCTCATGTTTGCATTTCACCCAATTTCTTGGGCTACCATTTGTTTTACCTCTCTATCTTCTTCTATTAACGTGCTTTTTTTCCATTTGGAAGGGGTAAGCACGGTTGCTTTCTTTTTGAAGGACTTTGCGTGTCCTTACCTTTTATACCTTACCAGTCTAGTCCTCCCTGTACATTTCTCCCTTATATAAAACAGGTTTGGATGTATATGTATACACACACACACACACACACACACACACACACATATATATATATATATATATATATATATATATATATATATATATATATATATATATATATATATATATACCTTTTATACATTACCAGTCTAGTCCTCCCCGTACATTTCTCCCTTATATAATACAGGTTTGGATGTATATGTATACACACACACACATATATATATATATATATATATATATATATATATATATATATATATATATATATACTGTATATATATAAATATATATATATATATATATATATATATATATATATATATATATATATATATATATATATATATACATACATACATATACCATGGAATTTCCCCCAATTTGGGGGGTAGCCGACATCAAACAAATGAAACAGAAAAGGGGACCTCTCCTCTCTACGTTTCTCCCAGCCTGACAAGGAACTCAACTGAGTTGGGTTGGTACTGCTAGGGGTGCCACAGCCCACCCTCCCCCGTTATCCACCACAGAGGAAGCTTCATAACGCTGAATCCCCTACTGCTCCTACCTCTGTAGTCTTGCAAGGCACCGGAGGAAGCAGCAGAGCCTAACGGAAC
>NC_090725.1:279463674-279476174 GCF_036898095.1 Palaemon carinicauda
GTAGGGTAGATGCCGATGGTTTGGGCATGGTCTTTGCACTCCCCAAGAGAGATAACTTCATCAAACTTTCAACTGGGTTCCACAAGGCACTAGAAGAGTCGGAAGACCCAGGAATACATGGCTTCGGACTATGAAGCACGAAGTAGATGACGAATGGAGAAGTATCGATTTAAAAGCTCAAGATAGAGACGACTAGTGAAATCCAACCGAGGCCCTTTGCGTCAATAGGCGTAGGAGGAGATGATGATGATGATGATATAATAAACAGCAAGTGTCTGGTTTATATATATAAACACACACACACATATATATATATATATATATATATATGTGTGTGTGTGTGTGTGTGTATACGTGTATATATATACACACACACACACACATATATATATATATATATATATATATATATATATATATATGTGTGTGTGTGTGTGTGTATACGTGTATATATATACACACACACACACACACACATATATATATATATATATATATATATATATATATATATATATATATATATATATATATATATATATATATATATATATATATATATATTTTCCTGTCATGCAGAACAACACTGCCAAACGTATGACTACACGGTCCCTCCTGTCCCTTGGGTAGGGGGAGAGGGAATAGCCATACTGTAGTGAGAGGGAGTACTCTGAGAGGTAAAATCGGAAACCACACACTCCACAAATTGCCGAACCTACGAGTTGCAGTTAGGTAAGGGGGAGAGATTGGAAAGAGTTAAATTTGTGTATTTGTGTATCTGTCTTAAATATCTAGCGTTCATTTTTGACGGGACACGTACACCAGTCACCTAATAAATAATAGATAACAAGCAAAACAACCATTGGATTCCTCACCTGCAAAGCAATGCCTCCTCTCGGGGAATCGTAATGCAATCTCACTGCTCCGTGGAACCACATCACCTGGTCGGGTCCTTGGACATCCTTGTGTCGGATGCTGCACACCAGAGATAGGATGCTGCTTTGTTGCATGTATCTCTCGCTGGGGCCCTCCATCTGGACTTGCGTTCCTGTTGGGTTTGGGGAGGAATTTATAATGTTAGGAGTTGCAGGTCGGCCATCGAATCGTGATTTGAGTTTAAAATCGCTCTCTCTGTCTCTCTATGGTTAATTTATATATACGCACACACATATACATGAATATGCATATACATAAATATGCATATATACTGTATATGTGTATATATATATATATATATATATATATATATATATGTGTGTGTGTGTGTGTGTGTGTGTACAGTAGCCTACATATGCACATGGAAAGCTATCTGTTTATTCGAATATCGATATATATATATATATATATATATATATATATATATATATATATATATATAAGACAGATATATAGTTTTATCTAGTATTAAAATGTATATAATTATACACTGCTGAGAGAGAGAGAGAGAGAGAGAGAGAGAGAGAGAGAGAGAGAGAGAGAGAGAGAGAGATTCTCAGAACACGAGTGATTAACTTTTAAACTCGCCTTTCCGTCACGAACATTTAATTACGAGGGAAGCGATTTAATTGCTAACCACCGCGGAACCAATATTGACATTGTGAATGAGTTTTGACCAAAAGACGACAGCACTGCGTGATGGGTAGACTCGTTTTTGTCTAATGAGTTGTGCTAGTTGTATCGTCTAGTTCGACTCGGCGTGTGCGTAATGACATGTTGGTCAAGTCGAAGCGAGACCAATATGGATATAGCGTGGATATAATATTATCCTTCCTTCTTTTGTCTCTACCTTTTCCTGTTAGTTTTTCGAGCGTTCGAAAGGAAGAAAATAGAAAATAATCCTTTTTGTTCATCATGCGAGGATAGTGCTTCATAATCAATTGGTTTTTACTAGTGAGAAACATGAGATTAGTTTGCAGTATTAGACTTTACAAGAAATTCAGTAAAACGCATATTAAAAAAATCGTAATATTTAGCTTTTTCTCGTCACTTTTATTTCGTTTGTTTTGCTATTTTCTTTTATAGGAAAGGGCTTACTGTAATCTAAATAGCTCTTTATATCGTTTAATTTTATTACTCATTCATACAACTTTATTACTTAAATCTCATACGAGAATTAAATATTACATGTTTTTAATATCTAAAAAGAAATTGCTGCGCACAATATCAAATCGTCTCCTTTATCAATAGAATTACGTTTTTAAGTATTCGAGCGATTGAATGTGGCATTTTATACTTAAATTACAATAAAGGACTATTAACTATAAGAGGAAACAAGAGAGAAATGACCCGCAACAGTCGACTATCAACTAAGTACAGTAGGACACAAGAATTCCTGAAACATATCGCTTTGAGGAAATAACCGTCTCATTCACTTTCTGCGAGGAGGGTTCTTGTGTTTGGTCACGAATTCCGGTGTCCAACTGTACACAATCTGCAGCTTAGGTGTACAGGAGTAAATCCAATTCTTATGAACGCACCTGTCTTCTTTCCCCTCGTTCACTGCAAGATTCGAACGCAGTTCTTAAGACTGCCAGTTAATACACCTTGAGAGAGAGAGAGAGAGAGAGAGATTCTCTTTCAATTTGATGGAAAAGATGATCAAGGTGAGGATGAACTGTGATACTGTGGGATACCTTACCGTGGTGAACTGGTTTGTGTATCGTCATGATCGGCTAAGCTGTATTAGTCAAAGCCACCCATAAAAGGTTGGTTTGCTGTGAGATATCAGACAAAAATCTCCAACCAATCCTCACTGGCCTGCGTAGTGATGAAAACTAGCCAAACTGTCTGAAGACTTTATCCTGCAGTGGACTAGAAGCAGTTGCATTTGTTGTTGTTGCCGTTGTTGTTGTAGTTTCAGTATACATTAATTAAGTCAGTTAGTAACCTCCTGAATAACTTACAGCTAAAATAGCTAAAAAAAGAAAAAAAAAATTACGAAAAAATCACTTCATATTTCAGACTATTTCTCCTAAGTAACTCAGATAGCAAAACTAATAAATACAAACAATTAATCCCACTTGTGCGTGCGTATGTGTGAGTAAATGTATATACTACTTTCCTCAGGAAAGAGACATTCTTGAGAACGTGACTTTTCCATTTACATGCATTTCATATCATACAAAATATGTGGACGAATGTCTGATTCCCTGGCCTCTTTTCTGAATTTATTCATGGATAATATTTTTTCTTTAATACAATATATGTATACATTCTTATTTATACATATGAGGTATATATATATCTATATATATATATATATATATATATATATATATATATATATATATATATATATATATTACATATCGATATATATATATATATATATACATATATATATTCATATATGTATATATTTATCTATTTATATATATATATATATATATATATATACATATATATATATATATATATATATATATATTTATATATATGTATATATACACGTATATATCTGTATATATATATATACACACACACACATATATATATAAACATGAATATATATATATATATATATATATATATATACATATATATATACATATATATATATATATGTATATATATATATATATATATATATATATATATATTCTATGCATCCGTATTTACACACACACACACATATATATATATATATATATATATATATATATATATAATATAATGTATATATATATATATATATATATATATATATATTTGTAATGTATAGATATAAGGATATATGTATATATACATATACATACGTGCATATATGCATAACAATAAATGCAGTATTTTCGAGTCTACTGTAGGACAAAGACCTCATATATATTCTTTATATATGTCTGGGGTTTGGCCAATTTTCATCACCACGTTGGCCAATGCGGACTGGTTAAAGTCTGAGACTTTAGTCTGATCTCTTACAGAAAACCAATCTAGTATTGGTGGCATGGACTAGTACAGCTTTGCTGTTCATGGCGATATACAAACTCTTTCACCACATTAAAGTATCCCAACTCAAAAGGGTATATATATATGTATATATATATATATATATATATATATATATATATATATATATATATACATATATATAACTTATGGAATTTTCAGCAGTTTAAATGTTCAATAGATTGGCACAAGTCTCTCTTCATAGTTTATATATGGCATATCTATTTCAGGATATTTTATATTTTATATTCTTTATTCTTTCCTTCTCATGTAGTTTATTTATTTCTTTATTTCTTTTCCTCACTGGGATATTTTTTCCTGTTGGAGTCCTTGGGCAATTACATTCTGCTTTTTCCAACTAGGGTTATAACTCAGCTAAATAATAATAATAATAATAATAATAATAATAATAATAATAATAATAATAATAATAATAATGATAATACTAATAATAATAAAAACAACAACAATAATAATAATAATAATAATAATATTAGTAATAATAATAATAATAATAATAATAACATACGTATATATATATTTATATATAATATATATACACTACACACATATATACTGTATATATAAACATAAATACACACACGCATATACTGTATATCCTTTGATGAATTTAGCCAATGAATCCTCTATGGATTTAGTCAGTCTAAGGAAAGCTAAAATAACATAATGACTCCAGTCCCGGACGGAGCCGGGTGCTAAGAATCTCCCGGTTTATAAATACTAAAGAAAAATTGAAAATTGGTAATTGGAATGTTAGAACTATG
This sequence comes from Palaemon carinicauda, assembly GCF_036898095.1. NCBI lineage: Eukaryota > Metazoa > Arthropoda > Malacostraca > Decapoda > Palaemonidae > Palaemon > Palaemon carinicauda. The sequence goes on from NC_090725.1 coordinate 279,468,402, forward strand.
AATTCGATTAGGAAGTTACAGCTAGTGGAGAATGAATTTATGAAATATATTTTAGATATCTTGGCCCTAAGTGAAACACGTTATAAGGAGATTGGTAAAGAAATCTTAGACCAAGGCAATATCTACTAAGGAAGAACAGATGGAGTTGGAAGAGAAGGGGTAGAAATGATGATGACACCAAAAGCAGAAAATGCATTAACGAAATGGAGAGCTGTAAATAAAGTTTAAATCAAAGCAAAGCAACATGAATATTATAATTTGCTATGCACCAACAAATGAGTCCCCTGAAGAAAGGAAAGATGAATACTATGATGAACTGCAGAGTATAATAGAAGAGAGAGAGAGAGAGAGAGAGAGAGAGAGAGAGAGAGAGAGAGAGAGAGAGAGAGAGAGAGAGAGAGAGAGAGAGATGAAAATTGTGGGGGGTGACTTCACTGCTAAAGTTAAAAGGGATAATCAAGGTATACAGAATGTGATGAGTGGTAAGAGTCTTGGCGAAGTTGCAAATGAAAATGGGGCTCACTTTATAAGTTTTTGTTCAACAAACAATCTTGTTATTAAAGGTAATCTTTTCCAGCACAAGGACATCCACAAATATACGTAGACTTCGTCATGTGGCAATTACAAAAATCAAATGAATCACATAGCTATTAATAAAGAGAGAAGGAGGACTCTGAGAAATGTAAGAAGCTATAGAGTTGCAGGTATTGGTAGTGACCACCAGCTCCTCATTGCCACACTGAAATCAAAACTGAAAGCACCCAACAGAAATGTACTAAGCTTCTAGAAGATGAGCACAGAGAAACATTCGCAATTGAATGTAGGAATCGATTTGCAGTCTTAGAAACTTTAAGAGATGAAGAACATACAATTCATGAAGAACATATATCAGTCAGTTGGTAGTGAAGCCTTGGGACACGCAGTTACAAGGAGAACGTCATGGATATCAAATGATACTTAGGTTATTATAAAAAGGAGACAAAGACCGAAATTGATTGTTGAAAGTTTTCGAGGAAGTAATGAAAATTACGAGGTAAAGCGGGTATTCCATTATTGATAGCAAATTCAAATGAGAATATTTAGACAGGAAAGCAGATGGGGCTGACAAAGCTATGAATTCAGGGAGTGGTTATGGTATAAGAGTTACACACAGAATTTCTAATGAAATCTATACTGGGGCAAAGAAGAAGAAGCATATACCCATTAAAAAGAGAGATGTATCTGTTATAAAAACAGAAGATGAAGAAAGGCAACGTTGGATGGAACACTTTAGTGAGGTCATGAATATCAGATATGAAGGGAATAATTTGATTGACAAACCTGAACCTGAGGAAGACCTTGATGTGTCCATGAATGAATTCAGCGCATTTGAGGTCGAAGCTATCATTAAAAAACTAAAGAGATGGAAGGCCCCAGGATACAATGGAATAACTGCTGAGATGATATTGGCCGAAAAGGAAGTGAATAACAAAATACTTACAAGATTATTTTGTATAATGTGACATGAAGAGGCAAAACCTGTTGAAAGGGAACTAGTAGTGTTGGTGATAATGGGAAAAAAAAAGAAAAAAAAAAAAAAAAAAAAGAGAGGTCTGACTGCTTGCAATAATTACAGAGGTATCACACTTACGTTAGATGTCCTAAAAATATATAGTATACTCAATCTAAGAGACTAGATAGAAAGATTGATGAAAAGCTGAGATATGATCAAGCAGGATTTGGAAAAAGGTAGAAGTTGTACTGACCAAATTTTCATTTTGAGACATGTTGTACAGCAATGTGTAGAATATAGAAATCAACTTTTGATGGCATTTGTGGACTATGAAAAAGCCTTTGATATGTGCACCGGCCAATTTTGTTGAGAATCCTGCATTATTATGGAATTCCTTTTAAATATGTATATTTGATTAAGTCGGTTCATGAGTATTTCAAATGCAAAGTTACTGTTAGTGGAATCCTACTAAATGAATTTCCAGTGAACAGTGGAGTACACCAAGGGAATATGTTGTCACTTATGTTGTTTATCCTCCTCATGGATCTTGTAATGTATAGAACAGTTGGGATCGTGGAGAAGGATTGGATTGGATTGGATTGGCAACAGGAAATTAGCGGACCTAGAGTATGCTGATGACACTGTCCCTATTGGCAAAACACCACAGGACTTGCAAAGCTTGCTTACCAGAATACATGAAATATCATATGAGGTTGGACTCAGGATAAATAGAAAGACAGAGATGATGTGAAAGGAATATGCAATAGAAGATGAAATATCTTTGGAAGGAGATAGGATTAATGAGGTGGAATCAATTAAATATTTAGGAACTATAATACCTAATACAGGATCTTTAGAATATGAGTTTAATGAAAGGCTGAAGAAAGCAAATCAAACAAGGGCTAGGTTATGTAAAATTTGGAAATCAAATCACATGAAATTACATATAAAAATCAGACTATATATCAGTTTAGGGAGATCGGTGGTATGACAATGAAACAATATCCAGCAGATTTTGTAGATTTGAGAACAAAGCCCTCAGAAGAATATTGAGAGTTACATGGCAGGAAAGGATTAGAAATGAAACCATAAGAGAGATTACTCAAATGCCATGTGTGGGTGAGATCATGGTGAAGGGTAGATGGAAATTAGTTCACCAAACTTTCAACTGGGCTCCACAAGGCACTAGAAGAGGTGGAAGACCCAGGCTCAAGGTCTATAGATTAAGCTTATATCTATAGACCTTGCCCAGGTCTACATGGCTGAGCACTATATAGCGTGAAGAAGATGATGAATAGAGAAGTTTTGATTGAAAAGCTCAAGATAGAGAGGACTGGCAAAATCTAACCGAGGCCCTTTGCGTCAACAGACATAGGAGATAATGATGATGATTATGTAATATATATGTGCGTGTGTATATATATATATATATATATATATATATATATGCATATATATATATAATTATACATTTATATGTATATATATATATATATATATATATATATATATATACAAACGTATAAATATATATATATATATATATACATATAAATATATAAACATATATATATATATATATATATATATATATATATATATATATATATATGTATATATATATATATATATTACTCGCATATGCTGTTATATTACATATGTGTGTTACTATGGGTGTGTGTTTGTGTGTTTCCCTCTCCGTCTCTAAATATATATATATATATATATATATATATATATATATATATATATATATATATATATATATACACATAATGTATATACATCTATATATCTATACATATGTATATATACACACGCATATATATGCATATATATATAGTTATATATATATTTGAATTAAACTTTTTTTGTTAAACAAAGTAGTACGAGTCTATTCATAGTTTAAATATGAATATAGTTCATATTTGTTACCGATCTTAAAACATTCTATATTTCTTATCCATTAATTCTCATATGCATATACATTTACTGTATTTCCTTTCCTTACTTAGTCTCTTTTCTCGTTGGAGCCCTATGGCTTGTAGCATTATGCTTTTCTAACTAGGGTTGTAGCTTAGCTAGTTATATATATATATATATATATATATATATATATATATATATATATATAAATAAATAAATATATATACACACACACACACACACACATATATATATATATATATATATATATATATATATATATATATATATATATATATATATATACATAGATATATTGTAAAAGTTCGAATAATGATATTGCATACTGTAGTTCCCATTGGCATTTACTTCCCTTTATGTTATCATTATGAAATACAACTATTTTGATAAGTTTTTTCAAATATATCCGGAATTAAATTAATTACTTTTCTATTTTCATATACTATTTTCAAAAGAATAAATAACGTTGATAAACATCTACCTATAATAATTTATTCATGAAAGGAATTTCACATATACATTTTGAAATGATTTATTTCTTTTTAGGGAGATATTGTTATAAAGAACGACAGCTTTAGTGTCCTAATGATATTGTCGCTGGATTTTATACAGCAAAGAAATTCTGATGCGTCAATGTTATATTCTATTAACAAAATGTTTTGTTTGATGTAATATGCTGTTTTACGATCTAATATTCTTATTAAAATGTTTTAGTTTAAAGGTTTAAATGCCACTCATGAATGGCAGAGGCAAGGGACAATCACATTACCCTATCAAGCAGGACAATGCCCTAGCGACTGACCATATGATCTGCACCCAAGCCCCATCTCCACCCAAGCTAGGACGAAGGAGGGCCAGAGAAAGCATGCTGATGATTCAACAGATACACCTATAGGCTCCCCCAAGCTGCCCATCCTCAGTTCACACAGGGATGGTGAGGTTGCAGCGACCAAAGAAACTATCGAGTTTGAGCGGGACTCAAAGCCCAGTCCGGCGATCACCAGTCAGGGACGTTAACACATCGGCCACCACAACCCTTAGTTTAACAATTTCAATTACACAACTTATCATTATTCATTTCTTTATTCATTGAAGATATTACCTGATTGCATTGTACTGATGCGAGAATACATTTATATAAAATCCAATTCTTTTACAAACTACCGAATGTGACGTCATCACACTCCTTGTATACCCAAGTCTCTTGTGATCCCTTTAGTGACTACGATGAAAATGCAGATATTCATACAGATGTTATCGAACATATTGCTATGATAGAGCGGGGAATTGTTTTCAACTATTATTGAAATGTTATGTAAGGTGCGAAAATAAAAATGTTTTTATTGTTGAAAGTCTAGTTTCTTTTAATTACTTGAGAGTAGAAGGACTTGAGTCACTGTTACTCCTGAATCATATATCTCACAAATATTTAAATATATATATATATATATATATATATATATATATATATATACATACATATATATATATATAAATATATATATATATATATATATATATATATATATATATATATATATATATATATATACAGCATATGCATATGAAAATATTGTGAGAAATAATTAATTTATATATATACATACACATTTATATATATACAGTATATATATATATATATATATATATATATGTATATATATATATATATATATATATATATATATATATATATATATACATATATATATATTTACAGTATATATATACATTTATATATATATACATATATATATATATATATATATTTACAGTATATATACTGTATATATATATATATATATATATATATATATATATATACATATATATATATATATATATATATATATATATATATATATGTATTTATATATGTATATGAAAATATTATTTGTAAAAATAATTTATGTATATATTTCACTCTAACTTGGGAGAAACCTAAACAAACATACTTACATTTTATGCCTTCAATACGTTTCAAGTATGAGACCATGTATGTTCGTGTGTGTGTTTGCTCTGCTTAATGAGAGAGAGAGAGAGAGAGAGAGAGAGAGAGAGAGAGAGAGAGAGAGAGAGAGAGACTTTAGGAGCTTGCGTGTGGTATACACTCAAATGTTTAGAGCGCGAGGGCCTACAACTGGGAGGGTGTGTGTGTGTGTGTGTGTGTGTGTGTGTGTGTGATTTTGGAAGTAAGGTAAAAATCAGAACCTTTATTCAACAGGAACATATACAGCAAAGTCGAAAATACGTATCTTTCTTTTGATGGATGAGTGAATAAAGTCATTATAATTGTACTCCTAACCAAAGAGACTCAAGTCCTGATAAGGTAGGAGGACTTATCCTATGTTATTTCCCTTGTTACAAGTTACTTTCCAGGTGTCTGGTGGCGTTCACCAACATCCAAGTACTGACGGTAAGTATCCAAAGCCTCAACTTTAAAATTTGTATAAATAATCCTGTCATGTTCATTCTTCAACTCCTCAGCTTTAACCTCACTCAGTGGCTTCATTGATTATTATTATCACTATTATTACTAGCCAAGCTACAACCTTAGTTGGATAAGCAAGGTGCTATAAGCCCAAGGGCTCTAACAGGGAAAAGTAATCCAGGGAGGAAAGGAAACAATTCTATTCTAATACCATTTTCACTCAATCTAGCCGGCCAGCCCTTTCTATCTCCTCTCTTTTCTATAAAACTGAAATCAATCGCTCCTTGCATTAACCTATCGTCCTAAATTCTTTCCATGTGTCCAAACCACCTCATGCAAGGCTTTTCATCTTTTTCACATACCTAAACCTCCCATTTTTCACCCTATTAGTTTTTATTTTTCTAAAATTCTTCATGTACTGCACAATTAATTATTTTAACAGTATCTCTCAACACCAACTGTTTACCAGCGTACAGAGCGTTAGCTCAAAGATACCTTCATACATCCCTACACATGGTTCTAAACTAAACACACTCTTCTCTTCTACTACATCTTCCATGTTACTCACTTTTTTATCCAGTAATAATTCGTAACATTTAATCTTATTTTTCCAGCTTCCTGATTGACAATTATTTATTACCAAGCTCTCGGGCTTCAGTTTGTGACCATTGCCGTACTTTTACTATCTTTCCATTTCAGATTTTTCCTATTATTGACAATTTTAGACTCCTACGAGTCGTTTTAGTTCATTTGATGTTACCAACAAATATTACGTTTTCACCAAACGTCTTTATACTATAACTTTGGATTTAAAACCTTCTGTCTCACATATAATCTGCCACTACCAGGTGAGCAAAACATGCCCGTCTTATACCTCCTTTACCAACAAAAGTCTTATAAGCTCGGGAGTTTAAATAGGCAAAATAAGCCAGTGACGCGGGGAAATGAGGAAACATAAAATGGTATGCCTGAACGTACCCACAAGCAACAGTCATCTAACTCAAGAGGCTATGGCACTACCCAAGACTGGCGAGCAATAGTTTAATTATGGGTGTCATTCTCATAGAATAATTGGCTACCATAGCTAAAGAGTCTCTTTTATCCTTATCAACTGGGAAGTGGCCATTGACCAATTACAGTGCGGAAATTGTATAAATTCATGTATATATAATATATACAGCAAAACAACAACAAATGCACCCATTTCCAGTAATCTACTGCAGGACAAAGGCCTCAGATATGTCTTTATTCATGTCTGGAGCTTGGCCAGTCTTCATCACCACTGTTGCCAATGCAAATTGGTGAAGATGGGAGATTTTTGTATGATTGTTCACAGCAAACTAATCTAGCTTAGGCGACCCTGACTAGTACAGCTTTGTTGATCATGGCGATACGCAAACCCATTCACCACGTTAAGGTATCCTTACTCAGAAAGGGATTTATATATATATATATATATATATATATATATATATATATATACGGCCAGAAGCTACTGTCTTTGAGTGGTTCCCCCTTGGGTCTCTGATCTCAAGGTATAAGAGAGAATCTAGACATTAAGGTATCAAAATATTTGCCTAATTTGAATATGAAAAACACGTTTAAATGTGCAAATTTTATCACACACATATACTTATACACACACACATAAATATATATATATATATATATATATATATATATATATATATATATGTATATATATGTATATATATATAAATGATTATAAGATTATGTATATATGTAATATATATGGATACATACTGTACATGTACATACTGTATATATATAAATCTATATGTATACATACTGTACATGTATATACTGTATATATATATATATATATATATATATAAATAAATCTATATAAATACATACATACTGTATATGTGTACATATATAA
>NC_090725.1:279481174-279491174 GCF_036898095.1 Palaemon carinicauda
ATCAATTCCTACATTCAATTGCAAATGTTTCTATGTGCTCTTCTTTTAAAAGCTTAGTTGTATCAAGCCTGGGTATTCTATCTACCTTTTTGCTGGGTGCTTTCAGTTTTAATTTCAGTGTGGCAATGATCTTGTGATCACTAACAATATCTGTATCTATAGCTTCTTACATTTCTCAGAGTCCTCCCTCTCTTTATTAATGGCAATGTGATGTATTTTTTTTTTTTGTAATTGTCACATGGTGAGGTCCATGCATATTTGTGGATGTTTTTGTACTGAAAAAGAGTACCTCCAATGAAAAGATGGATCCATTTTCATTTGCAACTTGGCCAAGACCCTCGAAACCCATCACATTCTCTATCCCTTGATTATTCCTTCCAATTTTAGCATTGAAGTCACAAATCACTATTTTCATATCTCTCTCTGCGATCTCATCTATTACACTCTGCGGTTCTTCATGGTATTCATCTTTCCTTTCTTCAGGGGAATAATTTGTTGGTGCATAACAAACCATTATTTTCATATTTTACTGCTTTGATCTGAGCTTCGCTAGTAACAATTTACTACTTACAGCTCTCTACTCGGTTAATGCCTTTCCTTCTCTTGGTGTCATCATCATTCCTACCCCTTCTCTTCCAACTCTATCTATTCTTCCTGTATATATATATATATATATATATATATATATATATATATATATATATATATATATATATATACATATATATATATATATTGCCTTAGTCTAAAGTTTCCTTACCAATCCCCTTACAAAATGTTTCACTTAGGGCCAAGATATCCAAACTATATTTCATAAATTCACTCTCAACTTACTTAAACTTCCTAATGTGATTCATGGTTCTAACATTCCAATCACCAATATTCAAATTTTCTTCAGTATTTATAAACCGGGAGATTCTTAGCACCCAGCTAAGCACGGGACTGGGGCCATTCAGTCATCTGCTCTTTCCACTGACTGATTAATCTATAGAGGATTTATTGGCTAGATTCATCGAAGATTAGCCACTTCTTTGTGACGCGCAGTGCCTATCTAACTAAGGCAAGTGACCCCTTCTGGTCCATACTAATTCTCGTAAGATCAACCGTCAGGCATCAGGAGTAAAAGCCGAAGAGACAGTTTGCCCATCGCCTAAAACCCAATCCGTCACCCTGCTGCCAGTGACTTCATCGAGATTTAAGGCCGAATCACACGACCCGTTTTCTTTCTGACAGGCTGGCCGTCGGTTAACCGGCATCTAGCTTTTTTACGTGTATTTAAATGCAACTGTTCACACGACGCGTTAGGCTGACGGCGGCCCTCAGTCGTCAGCCGTGCGAGTCGGCTCGGCTTTCTTTCCAAGAAACCTCGTCCGGTTTGACGGCCGTTAGCTACCCATCTCAACCAACGGGTGGATGAGGTTTTGTGTGAATGAGGACCTGTATTGTACCCGTTCGTTTCCTGGCCTAAAACCCCGACTTTTCCTCACAGTATAGAGTCATAGAAATTAGTTAGTCTGTTGTTGACATCATGTATGAGAGGTTAAGTGAACTTTTTCAAGGGTATGAGGAGATGTTTGACATGGCAAAAAAGATGTATAGAAATAATTTACATAAAGAAAAGATATGGAAAATGACTGGAGGGGCATTAAATAAAACAGGTGAGTTTATCACAATTTTAATATTCTTGTCATGGTGCATAAAGTATTATGAAGTTGCATAACTTATTTTATCAACACAGTTATCAACCAACATCTTATAGTGTCAAAATTATTGTAATTTACTCTGTCCTTACGTGACAAAGTCTAAGTAAACAATGAAAACCGCGCGCTGGTAAACGGATACGGAACGCCTAGCCTCATGTGAATGTACAACATTTCGACGGCGGTTAGCCACCACCTAGCCTGTCGGGAAGAAAACGGGTCATGTGAATCGGCCTTTAGGGGGCATTTCCCCTACACCCAAACCTCTCATTACTCCACCAGGTTGCTCATCCGCTTATACGAGTATAACCGTTGGCAAACATGGATTGCCAAGATATACCGCCTAGCACGGTATGTATATGATCAGCACCCAAGGCCCGTCTCCACTCAAGCTAGGACCAGGGAGGGCCAGGCAGTGACTGGTGATAACTCTGCAGATAGACCTATAGGATCCCCTAAACCCACCATTCTTAGCTCACCAGGAAGGTGACGTTGCATTAACTAAAGGAACTAACGATTTTGAGCGGGACTCGATCCCCAGTCTGGCAATCACCAGGCAAGGACGTTACCAGTTAACCCACCCTTAGTAAGTTTGATGGTTTAGACCTGATGAGAGATTGGAAGACTTCTAAACCATAACTTCTGGCTTGACAAAAGCACTGTCACTTCAATAAAATTTCCCTCAATAGAAATTTTGCGAAAAAAAGTTTTATAAGGCTATAGAGATAATTCAAACCCAATATTTCAAAATAAAGATGAAAACATTTTACGTCAGCGTAGCAGATTTATAATGTTACAATACAATGAATTAAAATAAATTTGTTTGAACATATGCTCCAATGGCATTTCCCATAATCAAGATTTTTTTTTCCGACATATTATGGTATATTTGTGTTTTCATCGGGATGATCATATTGACAGTGGATATAATCCTTGAAATGTATTTTTTTTAGTAGCGAGAATATATCAGTTCACAAGAGCACTGACAACTAATACAAAAAGCGATGCAGGTTAAACGGCTATGATTTATCCAAAAAAAAAAAAAAAAAATGTGACCACAACGACGAAGAAATGTCAACCCAACAATCGAACCATAGTCAGTAATATGAATAAAAACTGAAAGGCAAAACCCCTCAGTTTGTCCATTTCAAATGCAGATGCTTTAGGAGTGTTCATTGGAGTAAGCACACACTCGTGGTTGTATACAGTAAAAGTTCACTAATATTTGAGTTGATACATGGAACGATTTTCCACACACTCGAGTTTAGACAAGATCGAGTTTGTATGTTGCATTATCTTACACTCACCCGGTCTGGTCTGTAGCTCTAGCTTGTACGTATTCGTGTCATGCAGGTGGAGGCACACACAGCCATATATATATATATATATATATATATATATATATATATATATATATATATATATATATATATATATATATATATATATATACAACAAACTTATTCCCGGTAATGTATTCCCATTACTAAAATTGAATTCTATATTCCCAAGGAATTTCTTATATATAACCATCTCATATCTTTTTCCATTTAATAAACAGCTCATGACGATTTAATTCAGGCAATTTCATAAAAACACTTCCAAAGTTTCCGGCACACTGACCCGTCATCTGTTACGTCATCGTTCGTGTGACGGCCTTTCATCCTCTCCCGCCATGTATGAAACGCGTCCCGTTTTTCTTTTAGCCATTTAGGTCTGTGCAAGCATTCTGGAGCGCTGCATGCATTTGCTTTCAATTACGCCCGAAAGCCCGGATATCCACGAAAGCCAGTAACTCCTGCTTTGTAGCAAGCACTTCTCAGAACCATGATAATGTGTCCATTTGCTTGTGTATGCTGGCAGGAAGACTATCTCGCGCAAGTAAACACAGAACAAAGGAATAAAAGTCAACGTTGCAAGTGGCACTCGAGTTGACACTTTGTGTATTTTGGAGATTTGACTGATATCAAAGAGGGTACGAGATTACTTTCATACTCATTCTTTGCCTTCAGCTGCTGCTGTTGTTGTAGTCGACGTATTAAACTAACTTTGCGATAATTTCCATCTAGATTCTAATAACCAGAACCATTAAAATCTGGGAAAAATAATTTAATGGACGTACAGATATACACATATTCGTAAAAACAAACATTTTCTGATTGTTGGGAATGCAAATTTCAAAATACATTGAGTCGATACATTTTTTATTTTAAAACATATTTAGATAAATAGTAAAAATTGCAATTGTAAATGCAGTATACCTATGTTATATAAATATAAAAAATACTCATGTAAATATACTATGATGTATATATATGATAAATCGTAATTGTAAATGTGTATTTCCTAATAAAAGATAAAAAACTATCATTGAAACATTCGATCACGAAAAATTGGATAACTTCGAGATTAAACTATTTTCTAGTTTTTATATATATACTGTAGAATATGTAAAAAAGCCGGATGCCATGAAATGCAAAAATGAAAAAAAAAAGGAATATATGTTAGTTATGTTTTAAAACAAAGAGACATAAAAAAGCTCGTTATTTTTGCCTCGCGTATAACGAAAAATTCAATACTATTGTTTTGGAAGATACGACGACTTCTAAAAATTGTTTATATTGAAATCAGAAATAATGACTAAGTGCCATTTCCAGGAAGTATAAGATTTGTCAAGAGAGTTTTATGGTCTGTTATAAAATTATAAAGAAATCGCTAAATTCGTATGATATAGCCAAGAAGATGACCATGGAGCGTAGTGATAAGATTTAATGGGAGGCATCATGAACTTATATTATCTATGCGGTACACCAAAAGGAATAATTATGTACATATATGCTTAAACTATGTCACTTTATTTGTTTATTTGTTTATTAATTTTATAAGTTTGTCTGCAATTATCAGGTGAAAACTTTTGGTCTCCTAGCAATATTGCAACAGCATTCCATGATGATACATCTGTTAATAAATTTTTTTTTTTTGTCCATTAGTTCTATGTCCTTTCGAAGAATTTGCTTGATTTTAGTTTTGTTTATCGGTAATTAAATAAAGAATGGTAGAGCAGGGTGTTATTATGATATATATATATATATATATATATATATATATATATATATATATATATATATATATATATATATATATTCATATTATATATTATATATATATATATATATATATATATATATATATATATATATATATAAATATAATATGAATATATACATACATATGGGGCATTTCCTCTACACCCAAACCTCTCATTACTCCACCAGGTTGCTCACCCGCTTATACGAGTATAACCGTTGGCAAACATGGATAGCTAAGATATACCGCCTAGCACGGTGTGTATACGATCAGCGCCCAAGGCCCGTCTCCACTCAAGCTAAGACCAGGGAGGGCCAGGCAGTGGCTGCTGATGACTCTGCAGATACACCTATAGGATCCCCTAAACCCACCATTTTTTAGCTCACCAGGAAGGTGACGTTGCAGTGACTAAAGGAACTAACGATTTTGAGCGGGACTCGATCCCCAGTCTGGCAATCACCAGGCAAGGACGTTACCAATTAGCCCACCCTTAGTAAGTTTTATGGTTTAGACCTGATGAGAGATTGGAAGACTTTCAAGCCATAACTTCTGGCTTGACAAAAGCAATGTCACTTCAATAAAATTTCCCTCAATAGGAATTTTGCGAAAAGAGTTTTATAAGGCGATAGAGATAATTCAAACCCAACATTTCAAAATAAAGATGAAAACATTTTACGTCAGCGTAGCAGATTTATAAAATTACAATACAATGAATTAAGATAAATTTGTCTGAACATATGCTCCAATGATATTTCCCATAATCGAGATTTTTTTTCCCGACGTATTGTGGTACATTTGTTTTCATCAGAATGATCATATTGACAGTGGATATAATCCTTGAAATGTATTTTTTTAGTAGCGAGAATATATCAGTTCAAAAGAGCACTTACAACTAATACAAAAAGCAATGCAGGTTAAACGGCTATGATTTATCAAAAAAAAAAAAAAAAAAAAAAAAAAAAGAAAAAAAAAAAAAAAAAAAAAACGTGAACACAACAACAAAGAAATGTCAACCCAGCAATCGAACCATAGTCGGTACTATAAATAAAAACTGCAAGGCAAAAACCCCAAGTTTGACCATTTCAAATGCAAATGCTTTAGGAGTGTTGATTGGAGTAAGCACACACTCGTGGATTATACAGTAAAAGTTCACTAATATCTGAGTAGATACATGGAACGTTTTCCACACACTCAAGTTTAGACAAGATCGAGTTTGTATGTTGCATTAGCTTACGGTAAACTCACCCGGTCTGGTCTGTAGCTCTAGCTTGTACGTATTCGTGTCATGCAGGTGAAGGCACACATACAGCCATATATATATATATATAACGGATTTTGAGCGAAGCGAAAAATCTATTTTTGGGTGAGATAGCCATGGCGTCCTGATGGAAGGTTCCTGTTTGGTAGCTTCCTTGGGTATAAGACTACTAAGATATTCCCAGAGAATTTAACCACAGGTTATCACAGAATTCTAACTTCTGGAGCGAGTATCTCAAAGGTTTCCCTTTAAGACATCGTAATACAACAGGGGACACGCATGTCTGGTCGTGCCACATAGCTATCTCCACCCCGAACAGGGTTAACGCTTCGGTGTGTAAGGGCTGAGAATAGCTGGGAGCCGTTCCACAGCTAATCTCACTCGTGGCTACTACTGATACTCGAGACGTAAACAAACGGACGCCATTGCTCTAATGACGTCACGAGCGTCTTTATCCTTTTGTTAGTAGCTGCCCTACTGAGACGGATTTTCCCTTGTGTGAACTTTATCGTTTTGCATCTTCGCTATGTCGTTACCTTCAGCCTCGCCTTCTTCTGGAAAGTTGAGTACAAGGTTCCAGTATTGTTTAATTAAGCTCTGGCCGTAAAGTAAATATTATTTCGCGAAATAATTGATGTTTTGTGGCGGAGCTGTGCCTCTACCGGACCCGCCATTTTATGGCGTCGTTGTTGTTTTGCATGTCTTATTTAGTTAGCCACAACAACGCTTCCGGCATTATATACTAATCGAATACATTAGTTTATTTAGTCTTCATAGCTAGGAACTTTTATATCGTGTTAGACGCTTTTTATCGGTCATCGATTGACCTCATACCAGTCGGCTACTATAGCCCCCAGGCCAGGAGCCTATATACAAGTGTTCATGCATGATTTATCAGTGATCCTAGACTAAGTTATGAAGATAGTGGCATTATTATTTTACAATACTTTTGACTAGTGATGCAAATGTTTTCGCCTTCAGGGACCATATAGGGGATAGGCTAGTCAGTGATTCTTTCTAGCCTAACCTAACCTTAGGACCCCTATATGCTTCCTTCATCCCCTGCCTTGGCACTCCCTCTATTTAGCCTTGATCCCTTTTCTGAGTAAAGGGATTTATTGTCTAATAGAGTATTATATCGCCTCTCAGTCCTCCCTAAAGGAATGAACCCCCTTTAGGATTGTGTCTGAGAGTGAGGTTAGGCTAGCCTACCTCTATGGCTAGGATAGTCTACGACTTTCCTGCGATAGCGATATGTCTTCTTCCTTGCCTAGTTCAGGACTTTTAGCCCTGATCTAGGCCGGGTTAGGAAGGTTTCTCTGTTCCATGCTGAAACTGTACTCTTGCACCGTTTTTAGCTGATCAGCCTAATCTTAGGTTAGGGAGTGTCCTCCCTTCCCTTTGTGGCCGCTCTGGTACAGAAACCCTTCCTGGGAAGACCCCTTTCTTCTCCCTCCCCACCTATCTCTTGTATAGCCTAGCCTATGCTTAGGTTAGTTTATACTCATCTGTCCCCTGTCCTACAATTCCTCCTTAGGGTGGAAGAGTAGGGCTACCCGAGCTTCCCTGTGCTGTCCGCTCTGGTACATATACCTTCATAGTGTCCTATAAGGTTAGTTACTAGTGTAGGTCTAGCTTGTACGTATTCGTGTCATGCAGGTGAAGGCACACATACAGCCATATATATATATATATATATATATATATATATATATATATATATATATATATATATATATATATATATATATACACACAACAAACTTATTCCCGGTAATGTATTCCCATTACTAAAATTGAATTCTATATTCCCAAGGAATTTCTTATATATAACCATCTCATATCTTTTTCCATTTAATAAACAGCTCATGACGATTTAATTCAGGCAATTTCATGAAAACACTTCCAAAGTTTCCGGGACACTGACCCGTCATCTGTTACGTCATCGTTCGTGTGACGGCCTTTCATCCTCTCCCGCCATGTATGAAACGCGTCCCGTTTTTCTTTTAGCCATTTAGGTCTGTGCAAGCATTCTGGAGCGCTGCATGCATTTGCTTTCAATTACGCCCGAAAGCCCGGATATCCACGAAAGCCAGTAACTCCTGCTTTGTAGCAAGCACTTCTCAGAACCATGATAATGTGTCCATTTGCTTGTGTATGCCGGCAGGAAGACTATCTCGCACAAGTAAACACAGAACAAAGGAATAAAAGTCAACGTTGCAAGTGGCACTCGAGTTGACACTTTGTTTATTTTGGAGATTTGACTAATATCAAAGAGGGTACGAGATTACTGTACTTTCATACTCATTCTTTGCCTTCCGCTTCTGCTATTGTTGTAGTAGGCGAACTTAGGAGAATTAAACTAACTGAAATAATTTCCTTCCAGATTCTAATAATCAGAAGCATTAACATTGGGAAAAAAATAATGTAATGGATGAACAGATATACATTTGTACGTAAGAAAAAAAAAATTCCTGATCATTTTGTATGGGGTCCTTTGACTGGCCAGACAGTAATACATTGGATCCTTCTCTCTGGTTACGGTTCATTTTTCCCTTTACCTGCACATGCACCGAATAGTCTGCCCTATTCTTTACATATTCTCCTCTGTCCTCATGCACCTGACAACACTGAGATTACCAAACAATTCTACTTCTCTCAAGGGGTTAACTACCGCAATGTCATTGTTCAGTAGCCACTTTCCTCTCAGTAAGGGTAGAAGAGACTCTTTAGCTAAGGTAAGCGGCTCCTCTAGGAGAAGGACACTCCAAAATCAAACCATTATTCTCTAGACTTGGATAGTGCCATAGCCTCTATACCATGGTCTTCCACTGTCTTGGGTTAGAGTTCTCTTGCACGAGGGTACACTCGGGCACACTTCTATCTTATTTCTCTTCCTCTTGTTTTGTTAATTTTTTTTTTTTTGTAGTTTATGTATGAAATATTTATTGCAATGTTGTTACTCTTCTTAAAATATCTTATTTTTCCCTGTTTTCTTTCCTCACTGGGCTATTTTCACAGTTTGAGTCCCTGGCCTTATAGCATCCTGCTTTTCCAACCAGGGTCGTAGCTTAGCAAGTGATAATACTAATAATAATTGGGAATGCAAATGTCTCAATACGATGAGTCGTTACATTTTTTATTTTAAAACATATTAGATAAATAGTAAAATTGCAATTGTAAATACAGTATACCTATGTTATATAAAAAAAAAATACTCATGTAAATATACTATGATGTATACATATAATAAATCGTAATTGTAAATGTGTATTTCCTAATAAAAGATAAAAAACTATCATTGAAACATTCAATCACGAAAAATTGCATAACTTTGAGATTAAACTATTTTCTAGGGTTTGTATATAGAATATGTAAAAAAGCCGAATACCAAGAAATGCAAAAATATAAAAAAAGGAATATATGTTAGTTATTTTTTAAAACAAAGAGACATAAAAAAGCTCGTTATTTTTGCCTCGTGTATAGCGAAAAATTCGATACTATTGTTTTGGAAGATACGACGACTTCTAAAAACTATTTTTTATTGAAATCAGAATTATTGACTGAGTACCAATTTCAGGAAGTATAGATAACTAGATCTGCAATCTATAATTTTATAAGTTTGTCTGTAATTATCAGGTGAAGAGTTTCGATCTCCTAGCAGTATTACAACAGCGTTCCATGATGATACATTTCTTGGAGTAAATTTGTTTTCGTCTATTAGTTCTTTGTCCTTTCGAAGAATTTGCTTGATTTTAATTTTGTTTATCGATAATTAAATAATGAATGGTAGAGCAGGGTGTAATTATGATATATATATATATATATATATATATATATATATATATATATATATATATATATATATATATAAATATATATATATCTATATATATCTATATATATATATTTATATATACATACATATGGGGCATTTCCTCTACACCCAAACCTC
>NC_090725.1:279506174-279556174 GCF_036898095.1 Palaemon carinicauda
ATAACGAGTAGTCATATCTATCACCAGGGAAGTGTATGCTGTTAAAATGTTGAGTCAACAGTTTCATTAGGTTTCTCAATAATCTATCTTTGCACTGCTCAAATGTTTCACCTTAAGATGAACACATGTCACTGTAAGAAGTACTTACCATCGACAATCAATCAATGTGATTGAACTTACATTCTAGTATAAAAGGTGGAACCAATACTCTCTCTACATGTTCTGATGCCATCACTTGATTACAGAGTTGTGAAAACTCTCTGAAAAATATCGATGCTTGCACTATTGCTCATGTAACTCATTAACTTGATTAAACTCTTACTGGGAATTTCATTGTACAAGTAGAATGAAGTATCAAAGGTAAATGGATTTGGTACATTGCTAATTCCGTAAAACATTTGTTGATTTGTTTAATACCTTAGATATAACTTCTTGTGACATGCTTTTGATGCCTTCATCCTCTTTATATATGGCGCTTGTTACCATAATAGTAAAAAAATAATCATATATTTGAGTATCAGCTTAAATACTCATGCTTCAGTTATGTTGACAGTAGTGTATTCGTTTTCCGAAACGGGCTGCTTACAATTTTTAGGTATTTTATGTAAAATCTGAGCTCCCTGCTCCAGAGTCTCCACTTTTGCTCCATCTACTGTCTGCCAGTCATTTCTAAGACTTTCTTCAGGGCTGATGTAACCGGAATATTTGATGAACATCCTTGACATTGATTGAGAGATGACTAGAATGAGAGCTTATCTAAAATGAGTTCAAAGTTTCTTTATCATTTGAAATGACGAATAGAGATATGTACCACTTATTCCCTTTCCCTTCAGCAAGTGTCTGTATCTATCTCAAATAGATGAAAGCACTAGGACATTCTTTTGTTCGATCAATGTTTGTTTTGTTGGAGTTCATTTGATAACGAATGCATCATTCGTTAATTTACCCGATGAAGTCTTTGATTTGTGACTCATCTCGCCATAAAAGTATTCACATGATTCTTGTGATAGTGTGTATCTACTGTCAACAGGTCCACCTCTGATTCTTGAAATGCTTTAATTTTTTGGGTTTTATCTCTTTTTTTTTTCCCAGTCCTGGTTTTGCTAGTTTTGTTGCAAATTGCAAATTTACTTTCATATATAATACAATGGCTTACGATACTTCTGCTTAAATTATTTGATGAAGAACTTAATTCTTCATTTGACATTTCACCTGATGAATGCTGATGTCTTTTTTTGTGCCAGGTCACAACATTTGTGCTAGTCATATGATCTTCTACAGACACTGTGCCATTTCATTAGTTTCTCTGACCCCATTTGTCCATGGAGCCTCAGAGCATCAGAACCTTATATTTTGGACATAGCAATTGTAAAAGCGACTGGAATTCTAACATTCAGTAATGTGTCTTTAACTGTATTGGATTTCCGACGTATTATGTATTTAGAAAAGTGTGTTATTATACTAGGCATTACATCCTCTATGACTTCTGGAAAAAGTGAAGCTTTGGATGGTATATAAAAACATTATTATGGTAATTTTGGATAACTGAAGTGAAGAGATTTGAAGAAAACAACTGTTCAAAAACAATAATGTTGCAATATATTCTTCACGCTAATGAAAAGTAATTTTCAGAAATTTCCCATTCCTTATAATATAGTAAACCCACCAGTAGTATTAAAATTTATGTTAAGAGAGTCCTTGACCTTATAATCTTATATTCAGACACCAAAATCATGTGTCTGTGACAATTAAAAGAATTGATATGAACATATCTTAAAAATGGGGACTTGCTTCCCAGAAAGAGCCTTTGGAGCCCTTAGGCTAATCATAAAGAAGAGGCTCTGTCAGGAGAGAGAATCGAGCCTAATCAGCTAATATTCATACATATATATATATATATATATATATATATATATATATATATATATATATATATATATTTATATATATATACATATATATACATATATATATATATATATATATATATATATATATATATATATATATATATATATTATATATATTTATATATACACACACATATATGAGCAGTTTTAGATACTTTACAGAGCTATATGCAAATTAATATCGAGGAAATTGGAGCAATACACAGCTAATTATTCCCATTGGCAATTTATTTCTAATTATCTATTTTCATGGGAATTTGCTGGCACAAGGCTTTATGGATTTACATAAATACTACATTTGCAATAAAATAATAACTTGAACCTTATGTTAGTCTTTTTCCAGTTACACAATTCTTTATATGGCTATTTTTAGGCTACATGACCCCAAGCCTTTGTGGGCCTCGTGGCCTCGAACTAGCCATATTATAAAAAAAACCTGTTTGGCTGGAAAAAAAAATATAAAGTTCAAGTTATTGTTTTACTGTAAACGTGATATGTATGCACATCCATAAAACCTCCTGCCAGCTTAGTCTAGTTAGCCTAATGGGTAATTAAACCAACTGGCATCAGAAGACTGACTTGATACATACGAACCAGAATACAAGGCACTTTTTCAGAGTGACCCACACCTACTTCAGAAGATTGCCCTCTTGAATCATATTCTACTAGGACTGAACTTTCAAAATCGGAAGTGATCCATTTTACATTATAAAATTTTTGTTTTTTATAGGGGTACTTGATTCGAACCTGGCCAATCCCCTCGAGTTTCAACTGAATATCAAAACGTCCTGATGAGAATCGAAGGATTAGAACTTTCTGTCAATACCATTTTTTAATATAAAAAGGGCTATGTTGTAAAAAAAAATAATGTCGTTATATATATATATATATATATATATATATATACATATATATATATATATATATATATATATATATATACATATATATACTAGAATACAGTATATATATATACACATATATTAACATACAGTATATATATATATATATATATATATATATATACTGTATGTTAATATATGTGTATATATATATACATATATATATATATATATATATATACTGTATTCTAGTATATATATGTATATATATATATCATATATATATATATATACTAGAATACAGTATATATATATATATATATACACATATATTAACATACAGTATATATATATATATATATATATATATATATATATATATATATTTTATATATATATGCATATGTATTAATACCACAAATAATTGGATAAAAATCCCTAACATCGCAAGAGGGTCTGCCCCTCTCTATTATTCTTTTCCTGTACTTCTCTTTCTCCCTTTTTCTTTAATCTTTCCCTTCCCGAGTACCTTCCTTCGGGCTATAAACTGGATTTTATCAAGGGGTACTCCTCCTTTCCCCATATTCCCCACTTCCCTATCCTTATCCTTATTATTATTATTATTATTATATATGCATATTTATATACATAAGAAATTATATACACTTATATATATACACACACATATATATATGTGTGTATATATATATATATATATATATATATATATATATATATATATATATATATATATATATATATATACTTCTGCATTTAGCCTTAAGCTTCACAAATTATATTAAACTTCATTGTTATTGAAGGCTAAAAATTTCAATGGGAGGGATTAATTAATTAACGTTACCTGAACATTTATTTATTTAATCTCTTAATTAGTCCTACACTTCAAATAAAACAAAATCTACAAATATAGTGTAACCTTTTACAATGAACAATGACCTATTCTTGGGATTCATAAAGTTCACCTTAATTGTTACATTTATTTGTTCGTGTTTATTACGATTCACACTTTTTATATTAGACCTCAAAAACCTCAAAACACCGGCATTTATCAACGTCAGACTTACGTTTTAAAACGATATAAAACACTGACTTCAGAACCAAATTCGTGTTTCGTATCTATGTATTCCTAAGAAAACAGACCAATCAGGGAGAAATTGTTGGAACTCACGAAATCCTTTGGGAAACGACATCATGCATTAGCTTTATTTCCCAATGAACAATCAAACGTCTTTAATTATCGCTCACGTTTCCAGGGAGAACTGAAAACTAGCAGTTAGGAACGCAGTCCAGTTTAGTGCTACTTTCCTACGAATTATGAAGGTAGCCCGAATGTATACGTCAACTAACTTACGGTAATTATGGCGTAACTTTATCCTAATTTGGGTTTAAGCTGCTTCACATATTTTCTTAATCAGTCCTATTTGGCAACGCTCCATTATTTGCATGAATTCATTGATTACGACCGGGCATTGTAAAGAATTGTATTAATCAGACATGCAAGAAGGAAAATTAATGCAGGAAATCGTCTGTTATCGAAAAATGCTTTGTTATTTTACATACATATACTGTACTGTACATACATACATGCACACACATATATACACACCCACACATATATACAGTATATACACACATACACATGTTCATATATTTGCATATACATGCACACCTACATATACTGTATATACACACATACACATGTTCATAAATATACATACACACACACATATATATATGTATATATATATATATATATATATATATGTATATATACATATATATGTATATATATATATATATACAGTATATATATATATATATATATATATATATATATATATATATATATACAGTATATATATAATGTATATATATATATATATATATATATATATATATATATATAGATAGGTAACGTAATAATAATAATAATAATAATAATAATAATAATAATAATGCAACCACAACGTGGAAATCTGTGAGTGAAAGCAAATCATACGCGTAGGTTTACATAGCAAAGAGCTTCCGTGTTCTGCAAGCGATTTATGTATTTACAACTACAGGAAGAGCATTGCTATGTTTGCTATGAAAATCCTCAACATATGCAATTATACACACATAAACGTCTATATATACACACAAATATAAACGCACAAACAGATGCATCCACATATATATGAATATATATATATATATATATATATATATATATATATATATATATATATATATATGTATATGTATGCATATATATATATATATATATATATATATATATATATATATATATACAGTATATATATATATATATATATATATATATATATATATATATATATATATATATGGGTGTGTGTGTATACAGAGAGAGAGAGAGAGAGAGAGAGAGAGAGAGAGAGAGAGAGAGAGAGAGAGAGAGAGAGAGAGAGAGAGAGAAATTGGAAAACCTTTTATGTTTTCATCATATTTTTATTCCGTTTCAGTAATTCTTTCACTTTTTTTTTTATTGAGATTACTACTAACAATATCAACGGGATTTATTTTTAATTTTTTATGTTTTATCATTCGTGAGGTTTAACATCTTTTAATGCATTTTTTAAATAATAGAATTATTTTCTTGCCTCGTGAATCCATTTTTTTCTCCTACATCCAATTCTTTGTTTGTAATTTTTCGGTATCCATTGCGTATTTCTCTTAGTCCATATATCATCTATCCTTCGCATTACATGTCCTGCACACGTCCATTTCTTTTTGTTACATGTTGTTAGAATATCATCTATTTTAGTTTGTATCCATGTTGCTCTTTTTCTGTCTCTTAGTGGTATTCCCATCATAATTCTTTCCATAGCTTTGTGAGTTGTAACTATCTTATGTTCTGAGGTTTCAGTAAGGTTCCAAGTTTCTGATGCATAAGTTAATGCTAATAGGACCATCTTATTAAATATTTTTTAGAGAAAGTGGCATTTCAATTTTCATAATATTCTTTTGCTTACCAACTTGTCTTCATCCAATCCTTATACACCTTTTATGTTCGGTCTCATGTCCAGTGGAAACACTTACTATCTGTCCTAAGTGCGTGTATTCATTAATTTGTCTTTAACCCTTATTTGTTGTCTCTGTATTTCCATTCCATATTATCTTAGTTTTGCTCATATTAATATTCAGTCTTACATTTCAGCTTTCTCTATTCAAATATTCTAACATCTTTTGCAATTCCTTTCATGATTCTCTAAATAGAACTAAGTCATCTGTAACTCTCAAGTTGTCAAGTATTCCCCATTAATGTTTATTCCTACATTTTCTCAATCTGAATTCGTAGAAACTTCTTCTATGCACGCTGTGTGTAATTTAGGAGAGATAGGGTCTCCTTGTCTAACTCCTTTTCTCATTGGAATTTTTCACTAAATTAATGTATTTTCAGGATTACTGCACTACCCATACAGGTATCTTTAAGTTTTTTAACACAAGTATCATCTATTCCTCGTCGTTGAAGGGCTTTTATGACTGTTAAAGTTTTGGCAGAATCAAAAGCTTTCTCATAGTACAGTTGCTTTCGTTAATTCCGGTACATTTCACTGGATGCTAAGGAGACGTCTGACACCTCTGTATATTGGAGCAGGCAAATGATTCGCTTTTCAACCTTTCGTAAAATTAATTAAAGGCTTTTCATCTCATGTCTACAAGCTTATGAACTATGTTTTACTCCCAGCGTTGCTAACAGTTTCTCTTATTATACAATGTACAGCTGTCAGACGTCTCCTTAGCATCCAATGAAGTGTACCAGAATTAACGAAGCCAATTGTATATAAATGCCATACATAGTGGTTTGTCAACCTCAGTTGATTGTTAATAACATGGATATGGTCAGTTGTTGAATATCTGCTTCTAAGACCTGCCTATTCTTTTGGTTAATTAAAGTCTAGTTTATTTCCATTTTGCCAAATATAATTGTAAATATTTCATATATTACTGAGAGTAAACCTATTGGGTGATAATTTTTCAGGTTTTGTGTCTGTTTTTGCGAAATAATGTAATGATAATTTTTTTTCCAAGCTGAACGTATAGAGCAGTCTTGCGAACATTTGGTGTAAAGTTCAGCGCGACTTACTGCTATTATTAAATCATTTGTTAGGCCATCTTCTGATTTGTCTCTTTTCATACCTTTTAATGTTTTTTATTTAGTTATACTTTGGGTGCCGGCTCAGATGTTTCATTATTTCTGTTCAAAAAGTTATTTTTTTTTTTATTATATAGCATTGTATAGAAATCCTCTACAATATTTATTCCTCCATCTCTTTTGTTGATATATCCATTTGCATCCGTTAAAGCAAACATCCGTTGGTACCCTGCTACAAGTCTCTTTTTTACCATGAATTTGATGTTTCTTCCTTTCTTTACTTTTTTTCTCAATTTTGAAACTGATTGTATTTACGCATGTCTTGTGATTTTAATTTTTTAGATTTTTTTTTGGGGGGGGATTGTTCTACTAATTCCATTTAACCTCACTTGGAGTTTACCCTTATTTCCAATCTTTCCTTTATTAGATTGTTGGTGCTTTCTGATAGCTTCTCTTGATGTTGTTTAGGAACTCTTCCACCTATCTCATGTGCTGAATCCAATACAAATTTTGTTAAATTACTGTTCACTTCTTATTTACTTGTTTCCATTTCCTCCTGTAGCATGCCCTGCTAAACTAAGCTCATCAGATTTTTTTCTTATTAGATGAGTGTTTGTTTTCCTTCTTAAAACTATTTTTTTTCTTTCTTTCCTTAAATCTAGACAAATTTTACTTCTCACAATTCTATGGTCACTTGACTTTAACTTGTTTAACACTCGGCATATTAAACTAAATTAACTATTTTTCACTAAGAATAAAACTTATTTCGTTTTTCGTTTCTACATATGAGCTTCTCCATGTCCATTTTCTATGTTAATTTTTATAAATGAAATTGTTCATTATCTTTAGATTTTTTTTTTCTTTTTTCAGGAAATTCTTCATGCATGTCTCCTCTGTCATTTCTTGTGTCTACTCAAAATTTGCCTACAGCTGATTCTATTCTCTTCTTTTTATGCACTTTAGCATTGAAATAACCCCACCTAATTGAAAATAGTGTCTTATGGTTTTTCAAGATATCATCAGATCTTCCTTGAAAAGTTACTTTTTCTTCCTCTAAGTTTGGTATGTACATTTGAATGAGCTTCCTTTAATATTTTTTATTTAGTTTGATTATCGATCCTGGTATTCTATCACTGACACTATAAAATTCTTCTACGTTACCTTCACAATTTTAATTAACAAGAAAAACTAATTCATTTTCTATGTCCCTTTTATGTCCGCTGAAGCAAAAGATATGACCCTCTTTTAACTCTATATAAGATTCCCAGTTCTCCTAAGTTCACTCGATCCTATCATATCCCAATCAAGTTATTTCAGTTTTTAGAGTAACACATCAAGATAATTCTTCCCTAGACAGGGTCCTGACATGCATGTTGGAGGTTCAGCTTCCACAGGTGGTCTGTTCTAGTCCATATTTGTATATATGTATATGTATGTATATATACATATATATTTATATAGATATATATATATATATATATATATATATATATATATATATATACATATACTGTATATGTATATATACACACACATATATATATATATACGTGTATATATATATATATATATATATATATATACGTGTATATATATATATATATATATATATATATATATATATATATATATATATATATATATATGTATATATCACGAAAAATCTATTTTTGGGTGAGGTAGCCATGTCGTCCTGATGGAAGTTCCTAAAAGGTAGCTTCCTAGGGTATATATCGCGAAAAATCTATTTTTGGGTGAGGTAGCCATGTCGTCCTGATGGAAGTTCCTAAAAGGTAGCTTCCTAGGGTATATTTGACTACAGTGATATTCCCAGACAATTTTACCTAAAGGTATCCAGAATTCTAACTCCTGGAGCGAATATCACTAAATAATCTCACAGGGATATCGCATAATATCAGAGGACGTATTCTTGACACGTCACATAGCTATCTTCACCCCGAACAGTATTAACGCTTCGAGGGGTTACAGTGACAAGAATCTGATATGAGAATGAAAAAAGAGCCGCTCATAAGGCATCTCTCCTATTCCATTTCCAGTGTGTATCTGATGAAGGTGGTAGCGCCCTCTTTATTCCTTGTAGCGATATACGAGGTGCTACAGATACTGTATTATAGGGAGGGGTCAATATGCACTTTTACAAAAAAAGGAAGGGCAGGTCCATCAAGACGACATGGTACCTCACCCAAAAATAGATTTTTCCCTTCGCTCAAAATCCGTTTTTTGGGCTCAGGCCATGTCGTCCTGATGGAAGTTTACCAGAGCATTACTGTATCTGTGGATTCTCAATCGGGGCCGTACTCTCAAGAAAGTATTTTCCTGGTCCGTCTAGACCTAGAGACCTATGATGTTACCGTCATACATCATTTCATCTAAGCATGAACTATGTTAGTGCTTCCTGCCCCCTACAGGGAAGAGTCGTACTAGCCTCTGGAAAAAGTCTCGAGGAGTACATAATAACTATGGATGACAAAATGACAAGCTTGTATAGTGGTCTCGCCCTATACATTATAAAGCAAAGTTTGTATAAGTCACCAATGTCAGTATGAATTTGTGACACCTTCCCCAATGTGACTACTCTTATTAACTATTGGATAATGGTTGTATCCGCATAGGAACAAATTTTGCCTCTTTGCCACTATCCCGTTATGGTACCACGTCAACCCTTCCTAAAGTGAGTGGACTTTTGCTTGAATCAGGGAACAGTCTTGAAAGACATACCATGATAAAAATATCCATCTTTTAATCTTAATGCTCAGTACATTTCTAATAAAATGAGTGTGGGCGAATAAGAACTAGTTTATTAAAATTTAATAAACGTACATATCAGATCAACATTTATAAAATTTATAAAATGTTGATGATATGCATTAAAGCATAAAGAAAAACAGTCAACAGAAAATATTGTTTCGTTTACTAGGAAACAGATTTGCCACTTCAATTGAATTATTAATAATAATGATATAGTCTGTATACTGTTCATTTACACTAGCGTAAAAAACGCTTGGCACAAGTGTCCGTATTATGCTATAGTTCACCGACGTCAATGGAACAGTTCGTAAGGCCACTTTCGTGGCCTATCACTCAGTGTGTAGTAACATACAGTGACTACACACGCACCCTCTTAATTAATCGTCCCAAATTAATTACACTGTTCCTCGCAGATTTAAAACAGAAGGTTAAAGAATTCTACCTGCTGCTACCACAGACCTCTTAAGTTGCTCCACTTGCTTTGCATAGTGCATAAAGAACACCTTGGTGACCTCGACCCTTGTCGATTCAGGCATCTCACTACCACCTCGCTGTCTAGAACCAGTCTTATGTGGGTCGAGTGGCGAGGAGATATTTTCTTTAGTGTCAGAAGAACTGCCATGGCTTCTAGACAGTTGATGTGAAATGACTTGAAAAGATTGGACCAAGCTCCTTGGTCTCTCTTCTGATGAGAGTGACCTCCCCAGCCTTCCTTTGAGGCGTCTGTGTGGATAGTTACTGACGGGGGAGGAGGTTGAAGAAGTATTGATCTCTTCAACTGCTTGGCATTGGGCCACGGCTTGAGAAGCGTTCGCAGTCGAGTCGGTAGAGGTCTTATTAGATCTCTTCGCGCGTTTGATGCGTATTTTCTCCAGACTCCTGTTGCATCCTTTAGCTGTGCTCATAGCACTGAGTCTGTTATCAAAGCAAACTGTAGAGAGCCCAGCACTCTCGCTTGTTCGCGTCTTGATATCCGTTTGGATTTCAATAGTCTCTTGACAGATCCTGCTATTTCTTTCCTCTTCTTCCCAGGAATGGAAAATCGATGTGACTCCAAATTCCAGTGGATTCCCAACCACTGAAATTTTCGAGCTGGAGAAGGTCGAGACTTTTTGATGTTGATCTTGAATCCCAGATGTTCCAGAAACTGGATCACTATCTTAGAAACTTGCATGCATTCTGTCCTGGATGCTGCCCACACCAGCCAGTCGTCCAAGTAGGCTACTACTTGGACCCCCTTTAGGCGTAATTGATGGACGGCTGCGTTCGCGAGCTTCATGAAAATCCTTGGGGCTATGTTTAGCCCGAAAGGCATGGTTTTGAAGGCGTAAAGTTATCTATGTAACTTGAAGCCTAGGTAGGAGGAGAGGTGACGATTAATTGGAACGTGCCAATAAGCGTCAGACAAGTCCATAGAAACGGCATATGCCCTTTTGGGCAGTAGGGTCCTTATGTGTTGAAGTGTGAGCATTCTGAACTTGTAGTTCACTATGAACTTGTTGAGTGGCGACAAGTCTAGAATGACTCTGAGTTTTTCTGAGTCCTTCTTTGGAACACAAAACAGCCTTCCTTGGAATTGATGGACTTAACTTTCCGGATTACTCTTTTGTCTAAGAGCTCTCGGACATATTCTTCCAGAACGGGGGTTGAGTGTTGGAAGAATTGAGGAAATTGAGGTGGAGGACTGCTCCAGCTCCAACCTAGTCCGTTCTTTATTAGGCTGTGGGCCCAGGGATCGAAGGTCCAGCGATCCCTAAATAGCTGTAGTCTCCCTCCTACTGGAAGTATCTCACTTCTGCCGTTGTGGACCTGAGGCTTTGCCTCCTTGACTGCGTCCTCCCCTGGATCCCCTTCCTCTTGAAGGGAGTCTAGAAGAACCTCTGACTGTTCCTCTAGCTTTCGCACGAAAGGAAGAAGTTTGCCTTTCGAAGGCTGGGTTAAAAACTGGCGACTGTGTCACCTCTTGTTGAGGTACCAGCTGGTACGTGGTTGGAGGTTGTGTCACTAACTGAGGCACCGCGGTCACAGGAAGTTGTTGTTGTTGCTGTCGGTAAGGTTTAGCTAGCCGAGAGGATGGCCTAGGCCTTTTTGTCTTCTTCTTGGGTTGGGGACCCTCATCTGGAGAAGACTTTCTCTTAAGATCTAAGCCCCACTTTTTGAGAAGGTTCCTATTCTCTGTGGCGGCCTTGTCTACTACCTCTTTAACCACTTCATTGGGAAAGAGGTCTTTACCCCAGATACAAGAGGATATCAGTCTCCTCGGTTCGTGCCTCACCGCAGCCGAGGTGAACACGAACTCTCTACAGGTTCTCCTAGCTTTAATAAAGCTATAGAGATCCTTCGTAACTGTAGCCAGATGGGTTTTGGCCACTACCATGAACATGTCCTGGTTCTTGGGGTCACTTGCCATCGTTTCTAATGTCGTTTGCAACGACATCGATGCCGCAAGTCTTTCCTTCGTCTCTTGCTCTCTGCGCAAGAGAACATCCGACAGTTTTGGAAGTTCCTCACCAAACTGACGTTCAGCAATATCAGCTTCCAGCTTCTCGACTGAGAAGGTAAGGTGGACGTCCTTCCAGTCTTCTTGGTCCAAGGGCAAGGTCAGAGATAACGGCTTGCACTCCTCCAAGGAGGGGCATGGTTTCCCTGCCTCCACCGCCTTTAAGGCTGCCTTATATCCCTTTTCCATGAAGGGAAAGGCTCTGGTTGGAGAGGCCACAAAGGAGGGAAGCTTCTTACTCAAGGCTGGCACCTTTGAGTTCGTGAAGCCCCTCTCTTTCATGGAGCCCGCTAGTAATGTCTGTGCTTTACTATGGTCAAGAACTATGACCTCCTTCGGCTCCGTCTCCTCCTTTGAGGCTGGCTCCTTCCTAAGACGGACATAACAGTCCGGATAAGAATCTTTGTTGGGCCAAAATTCCACTTCTTCCAGGGGAATTGCTCCCAACTTTTCTGATATC
Source organism: Palaemon carinicauda (assembly GCF_036898095.1). Lineage (NCBI taxonomy): Eukaryota > Metazoa > Arthropoda > Malacostraca > Decapoda > Palaemonidae > Palaemon > Palaemon carinicauda. Next base: position 279,518,794 of record NC_090725.1, read on the forward strand.
ACGATCTTCCCGGTTGTCATTGGCATGTGTTCGGCATACCTCCAAGGATTGGTGTCCGAGCACAAAGGAAGATCCTTCACGTTGAGTCACTTCTGGGGCCCACGTGATGCTGCAAGTCTATGTATCTCCAGTTTCATTGCAGCTTCCTTCTCATCATTCTTTCTTTGAATTTGTTGGATCATCTCAAAAATAGAAGAAAGAGTCCTTCCCAGTTCATCTGGGATAGCAGACGATGTAGAGGGAACAGGTTCTGGGTTTGGAACCGATGTAACCGACACCTCGTCGATTTCTTCCTCTTCTACTTGAGGAGCCTGAGACAGCTCCTCCTCCTGACCTTCTACTAGAAGGTCTTTCTCTGTAGAATCCGACACCTCCGACATCTTATCGTCCAATTGGATGTCTTGAAGGGCGGCCGAGACTTCAGAATCTACCGGATTCTGGGCAGTTGGTATCTCCACCTGAGGCTGAGGAATGACTGCATCAGCCGATGCTTTAAGGAAATGTATGCCCTCATCTTCTCATTTGGAAGGTAGGGACCTGAGGTGATTTTCTGAAAACCCGTCACCCAGGTTCGTAACTTTTTCCTGGCAGCATGCCTTGACTCCATCGACTTAGGATTGTCAAAAGCCTTGGTAATCAGGTTAGAACATACAGTACAAACCTGAGGGTCCCAATATCGGAGATCACCTCTGGAGGCTGCGCATGCTGAGTGCCTCCTGCAAAACTGATGTCCACAGAAGTTCTTACTGCGGACATTGCAGAATACACTACCGCACTTCGGATGGTCCTCCTGTAAAGAGAAGAAAAATCCATGAGTATCAAGTGAAGGCTTTTCACTTATGTTGAAACATGTAGCTTACACAGTAAAGCTATAAAAGAAAGAAGGAAAGGCACATACTTGTATTTCCTGCCCAGCCAATTGCTGCAAACTCCCAAAATATTAAAACTAAGGTTAATTCTATTCTAGAATACCTTATGTAATTTCCTAAACGGAAATTTAAGGTGTAGCTAACACCTTGAAATAAAGTTTTAATATACGGGATAGAATGAATACAGAAAGAACTCACTTTCTATATATTGTACGGTCTCAACAAAAGTCTGTACAAGATAACATTAACCCTGGATAGGTACGGTCCTCGGACACCCCTTTAAGGGTATACTCGGACGCGAACGACCCCGACGCCAAAAAAAATTCTTGAAAAATCAGTTTTTGCAGTAACCTCCTTTTTTCTTTTGCCAAAAAAAACTTCAATGAATGCTTAAAACAACTGTAAAGATAAATACTACTCATCTGCAGCAAAACTATTTATTATAAATATTTTAAAAAATTAAGTAGAAAAAAAAAGACCTGACATAAAAATTCATAAAAAAAAAGTTTATACATATATACACAAATCCTTTTAGGAATTGATTCTTGAATGTTTAGGACACATCTTGATGTATTTTGGATGAAGTCAGACCCATGGAGGTGAAGATCTGAAATGAGAAAAAAAGGGTAACTTTTTTTGGCCAAAAAAAATTGTCCAAATTTCATGAATTTTTTTGGGTACCCAAATGAAATAGGAAGTGGCTAATTTTTTTAGGGAATAAACATATGTTATCCTAAAATAGAAATATGTAAAAAAATCTTCATTATTTTGTAATTTACATTTATATCAGGGGCCATATCTAAAGGTAATTTTTTGAGTACTTGGAAATTTCGTAAAAAAACACATATATTTAATATATAATATGATATTTATGCAGGTAAAAATATACCAAAATATCACAAATTCTATAGGGAACAAGAATATATATAGATAGGGCAGCTTACGCTTCGGATATGTCCACAAAATGGCCGCCAACCACACTGACTCAGACTCCCTAATCTGCCACTTGAAATGTAGGAAGGGTATGTCAATTTCAAGGTGTTATTTACTAATCTAATTATTATTGGATATGCATAAAAATTGTATGGTGGGTTGCTGGATAATTGTCGATTATTTTACGACTATAAAATTAAAATTCTGACCCAAAAAAATTTTTTTGAAGGGAAATAAAATCGAAAAAAAAAATGTAAAACAATATTTTAGCTAAAAAAATTTGATGATATTCAATCGAAAAAAAAGTAAACAAAATTTTCCGACAAATAAACATCTAGAGGAATCATTACTCTGTGATAGTTCCTTAGTACGTAGTAATTTTGAAAGAAAGGAGAAAAAACGAAAAAGTGGCAATCACAGGAAAATCGAACACATACCTATATATACGCCATATCTGGCTAAAAGAAAAAGATAGGCATGGGTAGCCAGATCATCTAGAAACACTTTCCAACACTATAAAAATATAAGTTTTGCGACACTACTTGCCAATTCCTTACGGTAACATGACTAAGCAAAAAAATGCAAAACAAATAAAAAAGGCCACTCGTGGAAAAATGGCCATTCTAATATACGGCATTTCAGAAAAAAAAAATTTCAGCCACGTGCTAGGCAAACCATCAAGGCATATTTTCCGACAAATAAACATATAAATGAAATATTACTCTGTGATAGTTCCTTAGTACGTAGTAATTTTGAAAGAAATGGGAAAAAACGAAAAAAGGGCAATCACAGGAAAATCGAACACATACTTATATATACGCCATATCTGGCTAAAAAAAAAAATAGGCATGGGTAGCCAGATCATCTAGAAACACTTTCCAACACTATAAAAATATAAGTTTTGCGACACTACTTGCCAATTCCTTACGGTAACATGACTAAGCAAAAAAATGCAAAACAAATAAAAAGGGGCACTCGCGGAAAAATGCCCAACATTCTAATATACGGCATCTCAGATAAAAAAAAAAGACATGCACGTGTTAGCCCAACCATCAAGTCACACTTTCTAACACATAAACATGAAAAAAAAATCAATAATATACGGCAATTCCTTACTACGTAGTAAATTTTTACAAATATTGAAAAAAAAAAAACAGAAATTGGCAACCGCAGTTAAATACCCAATATACCAATAACTACGTCGTATCTGACAAAAACAAAATCACGCATGGGTAGCCAGATCATCTAGACACACTTTCCAACATTAAAAAAGCAAAAGTTTTACGACACTATTTCGCAATATCTTACGGAAAAATGACTTGGCAAAAAAATTAAAAAAAATTAAAAAGGGACACTCGCGGTAAAATGCCCGACATTCTAATATACGACATCTCAGATAAAAAAAAGACATGCACGTGTTAGCCCAACCATCAAGGCACACTTTCTAACACATAAACATGAAAAAAAAATGAATAATATACGGCAATTCCTTACTACGTAGTAATTTTTACAAATATTGAAAAAAAACAGAAATTGGTAACCGCAGTTAAATACCCAATATACCAATAACTACGTCGTATCTGACAAAAACAAAGTCATGCATGGGTAGCCAGATCATCTAGACACACTTTCCAACACTAAACAAGCAAAAGTTTTACGACACTATTTGGCAATATCTTACGGAAAAATGACTTGGCAAAAAAATGAAAAAAAATGAAAAAGGGGCACTCGCGGTAAAATGGTCCTCGTGGTGATGAACGACATTTTAACTAAAAAAAAAAACATGCACATGGTAGCCAAACAATCCACCAAGACTTTCCACAACTGATAACCTATACAAGTTGCACCATTCTACGACAATTTCATAATACGTAATAACTTTGATAATTATGCTAACTACCTCAGAAGGGTAAACTCGGACGCGAACGACCCCGACGCGTCTCAGAAATCGGGGAAGGAGTACAGCTACAGCAATGCACATCTGGACACTACTAGAGCGTGTAGGGGAGACACCTCCTGCAGGTCGATCACCCACAAATTCAGTCACAGGGGTGAGTCACGTGAGAAAAACCTGTTTTTTTTTTACGCTCGGGGTCGCAAACGACCCACCGTACCTATCCAGGGTTAAGTATGTTGGAAGAACTTTAGTGTTACAACAAACTCTGTACTGTAGTTTATTAATGCAGTGTGTACTACACTACAAATATAGAAACCACTGTACATTGCATGCTGCTGTGCCGGCCAGCACGCTCCGGCACGTGCCGGCCGGCATTTACCCCCGTATAGTTCAAAGGTTATAAGGCGGCATTGCCATACGACCTTCCATCCAGAAAGAGTGAACTTATGGAAGGGGAGAATATAGCATTCAGGCTTCCAAAGAATCCATAGCCTGCCGGACTCTACCAGAAGACATGGAAGGGAGACCAAGGGAGGTCTGGGGTTCACTCTGCAAAGAACAACAGGTCTCTGCCGGCCGACACGTAATTGCCAGCTGGCAGAGAGCCGAGCCGGTCTTCCATCCTAACCTATACTAGGTACGGAAGTAGGACTGCGGCCAAAAGATAATGAAAGAAAGAGTGGTGGGGAAGGGATAAGGGTCCTATAAACTTCGTTCTAGCAAGAGACACACTCAGCAGTTAGGGAAGCTCATCCTAACCTAGAGTTGTCTATTAGGGAGGAAGATTGGCAATACTTGCTATCCTCCTCCCAACCAGAACAAAGTTAGATGAAGTTATTTCGCTGGGTAACAGAAAAAACTCATTCTCCAGCCCGAGAAAAACAACGCAGGACAGTCTGCTAGACCACTAGAGGAAGGAATCATCTCATACAGAATCCTTCAGACGTGGACTAGGGAAGCAAAGCTTCCTGTATCCGCCCCTAACCTAGCAAAAGAGACTCATTCTCTATGCTAGGAAGAAGCAGACAACAGACTAGAAACTCTGATGTTCTGCCCTAACCCAAAAAACCAGTCACTCTGGTTATCAGGTCAGGACAGACATATCCTAGTATAGTTATACCTGAATTATTATACAGATAGAACCGCTAGGATTAAGCCTAAGGCTTACTCAGAGGGAGAGAGTGATTGAACTTAGCCTCCGGAGGAGAAAAGAACAATGGGGGATGTGCGAAAGTATACTACTGTACCTAGTATACTAGGTTAGGTGCGGTGATAATCGATTACCTAATTCACCGAAACTCTCTCATATACAATCTTGGAAAGAACATTCAACAATATCTTACATGTATGAAATATCTGCCTATAGTTTCAATAATATAACACTCGGAAAAACTTACATCATGCATGAAAGAACTAGGGCCAGACGCCTAGGCTACTAAGTCTCGCGAAGGGCAAGATCGGTTACCTATATCACCGAACTAAAAACTAACGGCATTATATAAGCATTCCTAGAGGAGCTAAATAGCTGGATTATTAAAGCATAACAAACCGGGAACATCGCTCTAGCTAACTAAATGACCCATAGCGAGCGATAGCATCCAGGATGCCTCCGGTAGGCAACAGCTCTTGTTTACATTAATATCACTTTTGATTTAATTCAAAAAGACAAGAGCTTACATTTATACACAGTAAAGATAATTCTCAACTTTCCAGAGGCAGCAGAGGCCGGAGAAGTCATCAAAATGTTGAATTAAATCCAAAATAACGAGAGAACACAGGGAAGACACCGAGTAGTAGAGCTACACGAAAAGGAATAAAGAGGGCACTACCGCCTTCATCAGATACACACTGGAAACGGAATAGGAGAGATGCCTTATGAGCGGCTCTCTTTTCACTCTCGTTTCAGATTCTTGTCACTGTAACCCCTCGAAGCGTTAATACTGTTCGGGGTGAAGATAGCTATGTGACATGTCAAGAATACGTCCTCTGATATTAAGCGATATCCCTGTGAGATTATTTAGGGATATTTGCTCCGGGAGTTAAAATTCTAGATACCTTAAGGTAAAATTGTCTGGGAATATCACTGTAGTCAAATATACCCTAGGAAGCTACCTTTTAGGAATTTCCATCAGGACGACATGGCCTGAGCCCAAAAATATATGTATGTATGTATATATATATATATATATATATATATATATATATATATATATATATATATATATATATATATATATATATATATATATTGTTTCGCAAATGGCGAGGCATTTTAAAAACCTTGATCTTTTTATGACCAATGCAGTATTATCAAGTCTGTGGAGTAGGCCTACTTCTCTGTTTGAGAGGTTTTCATCTTCATACCTTATCACCTTAATTTAAAACCAATGTCAAATAACATATCTATCAACTAAAGTATTAGATATTTCTCATAGCTAAACTATAAATCATACGAAATTATAAACATGAAATCCGTGAAAAATTTAAAGATAAAATTGAAATTGAAAAACAAATGATAGATGTAATAAATTGTAAGTAAAACCATAACGGTAATAGGCTTAGAAAACTGATATTCCTAACTTCATCAATATTGGGAATGAGTTTGTATCAATTAATCAACATCGTTAGCATGTTTTTGGTAAATTAAAATAGGCTTACAGGTATTTCATTATAGTCAATGTGTACAAATTGTAATTGGTCACATAAAAATCGTCAAAAAATACTATTTTGTTGTTGCTACAATCTGCTGTTAGATCCCCGAAATTGCATCTAAGAGTGTTTCCTCGTAAAAAAAAAAAAAAAAAAAAAAAATTCTGGGCTAGGCACACCAGACACCCAACCGTAGTGCCTTTTTAAACTTTAGCTCCCTCGCGGAAAACGCTCCTATGTCCCTGGTACATGTAATAAGGCACACTTTATAGAGGATTGATATCTATAATTGGGCTTATGAACTGAGTATCAACTCTTTGCTTTTAGAATATTAGGATCTGCTCTGTATAACTTTGTAAAACATATCTGTATTTAACTTATAATTACCATAAATTAGAGCCTAAAATTCACAAGAAAAATAGTATTATTGGAATTATGAATTTTTGATGCATTAATTGAAGAAAAACACTACCACGAAAGTATGTTATAGTAATCACACTTCAAATTTGAATAGAATTCAATAAAATTTCTACTTCTTGTCAAAAGATGGGAGTACAGCTCCCTTGTTCCAGAATGCAAGGATTAGAGAGCTCTACACATTGTTTATTTTCATGGCCAATAGATGGCCTTAGCAGTATAGTACCAAATTGCTAATTATCTCCACCATCCACTCATTATAATATTTATCACTTCGTTTCTGTTGCAATTTGGGCACAAAATTGCTATAAAACAGACGCACGTGAACTTGATGTTCCTTGTTGTCTGGTCACAACTTAATTCTTTGGAAATTGCAAATTTCACAAAAAATGTTACAGAAATCTTTTCTCAGCAAACAATCGTTTGTTCAATTACATTTGGGGGTCGGGAGGGGGTCACCAGAATGTCAGATGTACTGAAATCGGTGAAACAATCAAGTAATTACACACTTATCTGATACAAATTTTAATTACCTTTTTATGAAATCAAAAGACAATTAATTCGATTCATGGTATGACATGTATTGTTGGTCAAAACTACGTGAATAACAATATTGTTATATTCGGGAAGGCATAATAACGCAGACTCCCCCAGCTCCCTCCCTTACATCGTAACGAGTTTTAATTTACTCCCAATAGATGGCATCAGAGGCCCCCTGTCCTAACTAATATAGTCTAATATTTGACGACCACGTGTGTCAAAAAAGTGTGCTAGGAAGGTAGAGGCTAGAGAATTGGCAGTTGGTAAATTGTCCAACGATCGTTCCCCTATTAGGAATGAACATTTTTATCAGAAAATGGTGTGAATTTTTCATATGCTATCAGAAACAACCTAATTTCACTTATGAAAGAGTTTAGTATTTCCTTTCTTCATCATAACAGATGGATGGTAAGTCATGTATCTGTACAAGTGACCAATGTAACAATCATCAGCATAGTTGAAGTTGGTGGGGCGAGTTTGAGACAGCGCTGCCAAATGGAATTTACTTGAATGGAGAATATCATTATTCATTACAGATCCAAATCATTTAAGGAGTAATAGTCATAAGCAGGAAGATGCATGGCTATGTTGTAAATTGATGTTCTTATAATCAGCGAAATCAACATAAACAAATCGAATAATGAAAAATAAATTGACACATTTTTCTGCCTTCGTTAACGCCTACTGTGTTGCGTCATATAACTGCTAATTTGTGTTTGTTAATAAGGGTGCTCCAGAGTGTAAATCCACCAAAAAATAACCCTTATCATCACTTCCTTAGTAAATGTATGTCAGTAAAGCTGTTCCTTGGTTCAATATAGGTTAAAAAATCCATTAAGTATATATATATATATATATATATATATATATATATATATATATATATATATGTATATATACTGTATATAGGTCTTTCTAAATCAGTGATAGGGCAATTGTGAATATAAAAAAGCTGATTCTGAATGATCATTGAGAGAGAGAGAGAGAGAGAGAGAGAGAGAGAGAGAGAGAGAGAGAGAGTATCTATAACAAGAGGTTTCAATGTTCATTCATATACAGTAAGTGGTGTGGATGTTGCATTAAGCTATTAAATAAATAATATATATATAAATAATATTATATATATATATATATATATATATAGGTGGTGTGGATGTTGCATTAAGCTATTATATATATATATATATATATATATATATATGACAATTATTTGTCAACATTTATTTTTATTAGTACGAATATTGATCGTGATGTTTTTAAGGAATTTGACGCTGGGCATAGAGTTGAAGATGATAGTTTGGAGAGACGGAAATGTAAGCATATATGATAATACTGTCTCCGGTGTTATGAGAATACTGTATAAATATGTTTCTCTATACAAAAGTTTGCTTCAAAGGAAGGCTTTATCTGTAACGATATCAAATAGAGCGATAGAGGGAAAGGTTAACAGATATAGGTTTCATGTCAAGAAAGGTTAATCAAAGTATTAAAAAGGTTTTCTCAAATAAGCTACAAATACCCTATGATCGATAGAAATGGGAATAAAGGTTAGGCTGGTCTAAACAGTTGAATGTTTATCCCTATTTCTATCGGTCATAGGTTCGAGTCCTTGTCCGGGAAGATATATTTATCATTAAAGAAATTTCCCTAAGCGTTTGAGATCCCAAGGCAAAGCGAAATCGATATTAAGGGGTATTTATAACTTATTTGAAAAAATTATATATATATATGTATATATATAAATTAATATATATATATGTATATATATATATATATATTTATGTATATATATATATATATATATATATATATATATATATGTATGTATATATATATATATACTGTATATATATATATATATATATATATATATATGTATATATATATAGAATATGTATCACTAGCACTCGTAATTTCAAACAATGTAAATATCAACTATAATGGTATCTAATATCGAATTCTACCCTTGGAGAATGTAAATCTATAGGAAATTCATTAATGATAAATGCTTCTGCCCTTAGCCGAAACAATGCCAATATGGACAACTTTACCAATCGAGCCATCAAGAGAGATATAAGTTTATTTCATTTTGTAGGTAGTAGGTTGGCCAGGGCACCAGCCACCCGTTCTGATACTACCGCTAAAAGAGTTATGGCGTCTTTTGACTGGCCAGACAGTATTACATTAGATCACGCTCTCTGGTTACGACTCATTTTTCCTTTGCCTACACATACACAGAATAGTCTGGCCTGTTCTTTCCATATTCTCCTTTATCCTTATACACCTGACAAAACTGAGATTACCAAACAATTCATCTTCGTTCAAGGGGATAACTACTGCACTGTAGTTGTTCAGTGGTTATATTCCTCTTGGTAAGGGTAGAAGAGACTCTTTAGCTGTGGCAAGCGGCTCTTCTAGGATAGGGACACTCCAAAATTAAACCTTTGTTCTTTTGTCTTGGGTAGGGCCATAGCCTCTGTACCACGATCTTCCACTGTCTTGGGCTAGAGTTCCCTTGCTTGAGGGTACACTCGAGCACTCTATTCTATCTTATTTCCTTTCCTCTGGTTCTATTCAAGTTCTTGTTGAATTTTTTTTAGATTGGTAGATTTATTTTATTGTTGTTATTATTCTTAAACTTCTCTTGTAGTATATTTCCTTATTTCCTTTTCTCACTGAGCTAGTTTCCCTGTTGGGGCCTTTGAGCTTATAGCATCCTGCTTTTCCAACTAGGGTTGTAACTTAGCAAGTAATAATAATAATAATAATAATAATAATAATAATAATAAGTCTACTGTACATATCCCTGTCGAATTCGAATTTGTTCTTAGGTTTGAACTCAGCTCCCACCGTCAGAGCCTTTTCAAAATTTAGCACCCCCCTACCCGAAAAACGCTCCTATGCACCTGACTAATATATTTGAAGAATAATTAAAACTTCCCTTTCTAGGGACTGTCGTATAAATAGATGTACTGATATTCAATTTCAGTTTATACAGAAAACTAGCCAATATCTCAGCATATGTACATTTCTACTCAAAGTAATAAAGCTGAGAAATCAGTTCTGTATTCACTTCAATGTTTTTAAGAGTATTACAAGTTTGCAGCCCTGAGTATACTGATTGTGAAGTAAACGACATTAGGACTATTTCTATTGCCAAGAAATTGAAGTATGTGGTAACGTCCCTGACTGATGAACACCAGTCTGGGGTTCGAGTCCCGCTCAAACTCGTTAGTTTCTTTGGTCGCTGCAATCTCACCATCTTTGTGAGCTAAGGATGAGGGGTTTAGGAAAGCCTATAAGTCTATCTGCTGAGTTGTCAGCAGCCATTGCCTTGCCCTCCTTGGCCCTAGCTTGGGTGGAAAGGGCGTTAGGGCGCTGATCATATGTATATATGGTCAGTCTCTGTGTAATGTCACTGTCCCATTTCTCTGCTATTCATGAGTGGCCTTTAAAACTTTAAAAGAAGCATTAACAACAGCAAAAATGGTCTTCTTTGCTAATAAAAAGAGAAAACTATAATACAAAAACTTTTCTTGTAGTACCATAAAGTAGCAATTTCAAGTATAATAAATTTCAATGTTAACATAGCATTTAATAGCTAAAACAAGTAACACTCACATAATTCTCCTGACACTAACGTGGATGTTATATTACATCCTTTACAATTCTTGTGAAAAATTGTATATCGGTAAACAGGTAAAGCTCTTGAAAAGAGAATTGAACAGCATATGATATGTGTAAGATATGATGAAGAAAATGCAGTGTTTGTTCAAGTTAGAAATTAAAATAATACTATTTCTTCACTCTTCAGTCATTCTCTCCAAGATTCTGTTGAACAGCCTTGTTAGCAACCTCACTGTTACATCTCCAAAGCACATTCACAGGAATATCGTCTGTGCCCACACCCCTTCAATATTCATTCTCTTGAAAGCATTCGTTACCTCCATCTCACTTATGTCACGTTCTTCCCTGTATGTTCGAGCGCCTATTTAAATAAATCTCAGAAATTTGTGAGCAATAGAATGACTTCATATTTGTAAATAATATGGTCAGTATTTTAATTCACACTCCATATTTCTTATTCTTCCTTTTAGTCCCCTCATAGGTCGGTTTTCTTACCGGTCCTGGCAAATACGCCATCTTCAAATTGTAATACAACTTGAGCGAGTATTCACCCAAGGAAATAAGCTCAAGCTTTAATTGGCAAATATATCAGCATGGACCGCAGTTGAGAGAGAGAGAGAGAGAGAGAGAGAGAGAGAGAGAGAGAGAGAGAGAGAGAGATCAGACTGTGGCCTTCAAGAAACTAAACTGAAGTTATATTTTTTTAAGGTAAGAACAGACTTGCCACAAATATTCTCTTAATTAACGTGTATCATTCTATTAGCCATCCTAAGTAAGTTACTTTTAAGGGTTTAATCTTTCCTAACATTCGAGAGTTAAAGAGAGCTTTCTACATTTTTCGTATTACGGAAATTTCAAAACGATAACGACCTTTAAAATATTTCTACATATAGATATCCAGATATGTAATCCCTTTCAAAACAAACTGTGCATGAAATGGAACGTCTTCTTTTAAAACAGTCTCCCCTTTCCTCTTTATATCCCACAAAACTTCCTCATACTTCCTGCCAACTTCAAAATGTATCCTTTTATGAAAGTCGTTAACTTCGTTACGGGTCTGCCATGCACGAAAGAATCCCCTGAAGAAAAAACAGCCTCAAGAAAAGAATTTGGCCGCTAACAACCACGAGAAAATGTTGGGAGATACTTGCCTTTCACAAGAAGCAGGATCGGTCTTGTTATCTTCGGGTCCGAGTTGACCTGACATTCGTACCAGCCTCCATCATCCAAGTGGGTGTACTTGATAGCCAGCGTCCACTCCTCGGAGCCTGGTGGGTGTAACACCTGCCAAAAGGAAAATATTTGAATTAATCCCTAAATGAATGTAGTTGCTGTACAAGACATTGTGGCGTGAAGTAGTACAATGGCACCAAACAATAATTTTCTTATAAGTAACTCATTTATAATTCATGTTCTTCTTGGATTAAACAAAATAGGAATTTATACTATGAAAGAGCTAAAGCTATTTTACAACCACCATAAATATGCATTCATTCATTACCAAACACAGAAGTCGACCAGGATCTGCAAAAGCTATTGGCTGAATATGCAAAGTTAATCTATTCTGCATGAAAGGATTTGACATAAATGCTATCACGAAGTTCATAATAGAGTACACGAGGCTCTCATAGTCCTTTGTAAATAACGGATATGTTTGCATTTTCACAAAAAGCAGTAAGACTGGAAGTAGACCTTTGAATATTTAATCTTTTTGTATACATAAATGTAACTTTCTGCAGTCTTATTTGGTACCCTCGTCTGTCAATCTACCATAAAGATATTTTATGGCAAATACACACGGAGGTACACACGCACAGACACAAACATTATATCTCCGTTGACCTGTGGTGGGTCATGATGGGCTATCAACCACACCTCGTAGTAAACAATGTCCTCAGCCATCACTTTTAATGTATAAATACAATAAAAATACGAATTGCGTTGATTTTCAGTTTGTTTGCGAAGCAATTTTCGTTGATAAATATTCTTAAAAACCTAAGGATGTCATGTTATCTTTCTAATCATGCATAAGAGTAAATTGTTTGTTTTTTATGAGATGGATGTAAAGTGAGCTATTAATTTGTTGAAATCTGTGGAAAGGCACCAGTTACATTTTAAGGTTGGAGAGATTCTTATTAGTTCGAGAGCTGCAACAGGCTACTTGATTATATGAGGTTGCATTTCCGTTCCCTTGTAAAATGTACAAGATTCATATATATATATATATATATATATATATATATATATATATATATATATATGTATATATATATATAAAGATATATATATATATATATATATATATATATATATATATATATATATATACTTATATATACACACACACACACACACACACATATATATATATATATATATATATATATATATATATATAATTACTTTTAACTGTAATCTAACAGTTTAACATGTTTCTTTAAAAAGGCCCATAAAAGAAACAAGGGAAATGGAAATATGTCATATATATATATATATATATATATATATATATATATATACATATATATATATGTATGTATATATATATATATATATATATATATATATATATATATATATATATATACACATATATAAGCTGTGCCCTTGTATTGCAGTAAGCCTTAGATCACCATCCTTCACTCTATTAATATAAAATTGTATATACGCATTTGCAAACACAGTGTAAGTACTTAAGTGAATATACATAGTAGTGTGAATTTCTGTATATTTTTTAATGTTAAGACTTAAAAGTTTATTTACCTTTGAGGGATTAGTCAGCAATGTTCACAGATATATGATAACATTGTCAAAGAATTTAATACCAGCTTTATTATCTTAGTAGAATAATATTTTATAAACTTCTGTTATTAGGAAAGCTGATAATTTATTGATATATTTTTCCACGTCATATAATTCATTTGTTTTTATTCAGATATTCTGACATTCTTGCTTAATATGAAATGTTCTTAACCCCATTTGTGATTATATGTTGTAATGGACCAAATGCCCAAGTATGCCTTTTCTAATTTTTCTCTTTTGTTTTAGCATATTCTTTCTGAGAATCTTATATTATGTTTATCGGTATCATATCGAATAATTCCAGATGTAAGTCACAGGAAACTCCGAAAATGGAAGAGAACACTTACTTGAATATTTTGCCTATTAAAAAAGACAATCATGACAGCTTGTAGCAATAAAAGCAAGAATTAGAATATCTGAATAAAAACAACATGGACTGCTGAAATAAAACAATGAAATCAAGAATTATCAATTTCCCTAAAACCAATAGTTATTATAACAAACCAGAAACCACTAGGACTTGAAAAATGTCCAAATTGTTTTATGAATTAACTCCTTAGAATTTACAGATTTTTTTTCCCAATAAATTAGGAAAATGAGTCATGATATATAATGATTTTTTCTGAAATTTATGTTAGTTTATGTCAATAAACAATTTTGGCAAAGTCGGGAGAAAGGAAATTTGCTTGCAAACATTATATCTGTCCTAACAGAAATATGATTCACAAAATCACTTAACTTTGTGTATCATGTATAAAAGTTCGATGTCTAACTGGAAATCTATAGTCAATTCTTTTTAGCGAGGCAGATTTACACCGACTCGCAAGGGGTGCCCTTTTAGCTAGGAAAAGTTTCCTGCTCGCTGATTGGTTAGAGAAGATAATTATGACCAATCAGATAGCAGGGAACTTTTCCGAGCTAAAAGGGCACCGCAGCGAGTCGAAGCAAATGCGCCTCATTAAAAAAATTGAGCATAACTGTTATCGCTTTTCTCTTGAAAGAAAGAAACACCCATGTTGCAACCCTGATTATAAAGACAAGAAGAATTATATAAGCCAAACGGGCCAAATAGAAAAAAGTAATCTGTGCAGAAGGAGAAATTGAAAATTAAAGATCAAACTTTAAGATAAAACTGACCAAAATGAAAAGGTTATAAAAAGTAGAATAAGGGGCTCAATAAATTGCACAAAATAGATCCTCTAAAGTACTTATATCATTGTACCTCGCATATGAAAAAGCAAGACGATTGGATTTGATGTAAATCTTCTGTAGCATTGAGTGGCAGAAGGTTTAGTCTCAGATTTGCTGATGAATTGTTATGCAAAATAACCGTGATTAATGACGGCGATACCACGAGAAAGATCTAATAGACTTTAAGTGTTTGCTCTTCAATTTGAGATGTTAGGCAAAAGATGTAGATCTAACAAGAGAAATATGTAAAAAAAAAAAAGGCTGAATAAAAAAATCTACAAAGTACGGGCCTAAAAATCTTTAAAGTCTTCTTCGGATATATATATATATATATATATATATATATATATATATATATATATATACATATATATATGTATATATATATCAATATATATGTATATATCCAAAATATATGAATGAATCCAAAACGCATTAATTCCTGTCGTATGGGAATTGCAATATATAAGCATGGAAATATAAGAAAATAATTAACTTTTTATGCGTCATTAAATAGGTACTTTGAACAAAATTCAACGGATGAACGAAACCTTTTATACATGTATATATATATATATATATATATATATATATATATATATATATATATATATATATATGTATGGGTGTGTGTGCGTGTGTGTGTATCGAAAGTTACAAAACTTGAAAAAATACTTGCTCTACCTTATATATGATATGAAGCAACAGACTATTGCAAAATGGCTCATTTTAACAATATTCTTCTGTCCTAGTGATTTTGAGCAACCCTATTAACAAATTCCTCTTTTAACTCGCACACTTTCAACTGATAACGCATGAGCAAGGTTACCTAATCTGTCAGCGCCCATTGCATTTGTGAGAGTAGTCGTAATCAATTTCAGAGTTGAGAAGTTTCTATTTGCTGAAGCCGACGACACAGGTAACACTACAGAAATTTCGACTAATCTGCAGAGTTCAGGAAATGCCCCCTCATATGGATTAACAATTTTCAGCAAGTCTAACAATGATCCAGGCCTTTCGGTGTTACTTACGTCCTTGTTGCGACTCTCTAACATGCGTTTTGCAGAGTATAGCCTAAGTTTGAGATCTCCAATGTTTGTATTGTAAGCTTGAATAAGTCTACACAAGTTCTCAATGGATAAGAATTCCGTACTTTGTGAGTTGAGTGACTGTAATGGTTTCCTAAGTTTGTTTGTTTTATTACTGAATTATCTTTTAACATATTATTGTCTACAATGGGGTACAAAAAGAAAATTCATGCTGAAGACTTAAGAACGTGCTTCCTTACTCTTTACCAACTGAAACAACAACAAACTAATAAAATTTTGTAGAAGTTCTACGTTTCCCTGTTGGTCTACAGACTCTGCACTATGAGGTATCAGACCCAGGAGTTGTTGAACTCTCCTCCACCTCATCCCACAAGAGATAAAAAAAGATGGACCCGAATTCATCTCTTTAAGCTGAAGTGTTACAGTTTCAATAAATTCTACAGCTTTTACGAAGTCAAGGTAGGCTGACTGTAGCGAATTTTATAAAAAGATAATGACCATATTTCTAAGAGTAAGTATATTGAAAATTGGAATTAAATCAAAACCCTTCTTAATAGAATAATTTTCCAAAGAAACATACACAAAAAAATAAATTGATAATAGTACAGGAAAACTCACCATACGTATATCTTTGCGCAAAATTCTGGATTGATTGATTGATTGGTCTGCAATCATTTTGGCATCGCAACAAAACTTGAAAATCTGGAATAGGTGAGAATTCGTCGAAAAATATCCATATGTGTATATAAACACAAGTGTATACATATATAAATAGACATACACACATACATATATACATACAAACACACACACACACACACACACATATATATATATATATATATATATATATATATATATATATATATATATATATCAGACATTTGGAGCTGTGTACATTTTAGAGTTTGCTAATGATTTTGGTACCGATGGTTAGCTTAGACCCTAGAGAATAAATTCTACCTGGCTGCTCGGCCATCTTGAATCCAAGATGGCCGCCATGGAGAAACACATTTTTCACAAGAAAACCATCAAATTCAAGAAGAAGGGAGCTTATTTGTTTTAAACGTGATTATATTTTACTAGTTATGTTATTTTTACATTAATGATAGATAATTTTCAATTTCAAAACCACTTGGTCAAATTCAATATGGCCGCCATTAATAGAAAAAAAAGTCATATAAATAAAAAAAATTGCAAATCATAGGTGTGTATTGTGATCATGTGAACTTCTATAGCAGAGTTGAAAAACAAAAGAAATGGTTTGTTTATCAACTCTGGAAGTGTTCTTTGAAGAAACATAAAAAAAAAATTAGGTTTGCTGATTGGAAAAGCTTTGTATAAAGGGATTGATGTTTTTTCCTTTATGACAGTTATTACAATAACAAAAAAAAAAAACATTTATCATAAGAATCATATGCTGCTAGTAGTTCTATATTATGAAAAAAGAAAATTGGGTGATAATAGAGCATACACTATTTGTTAACTAACCCATCTGTGAATTCCTGCTCTTTTTTTCCTTGCTTATGCCATCCTTTCTTTTCTGTCTTTCCCTTCTTTTTCCCTTTCCTTCCATAAGAGAAACCCCAGGATGGTTTAAAGCTGTAGGTGCAGATATGAGACGAGAACAGTCTAGACAACGTGTTTCAAAGGGCCCTGGTGGGAATTCAATGGCTGGTGCTACACACAGAGTCATTGTTGTCAGTGAATTTGAGCACATTTTTTCCGTTATCGGTGCCGTTTGTTTAGTCTTAAATACTGTTACTAGTAATGAATCATTAAAACACCAGGAGTGTTCCATATGCTCAAGTGGCTGTTGATCGAGAAGTGGCAGACCATTGCTGAACTGCATAAAGAATGGAGAAAAGATCTGGAAGGAGATCAGAGATCAGCGTTTTGTCCAAAAGAAGGTTAAGCTATTTCCATCAGTGAATTTTCGGAAGTTTCTCTCTATTAATCTTCTCCCCAAGATTGCAACAAATATCCAGATTAGGAAGAAACTAGAAGTTCCCTAAAAAATGGCAACAGCATATAGAAACATTTAACTAAACAGAGAGAGAGAGAGAGAGAGAGAGAGAGAGAGAGAGAGAGAGAGAGAGAGAGAGAGAGAGAGAGAGAGGGATGCAGATAGATGATATAGTATATTGTGATCTGATGCCCGTTTCCCCTTTGTTCCTTGGTGATCTCCGTTTTTCCCCAAGCAAGTCAAATATAATGGAGGAAATTGAGTCAAGATTCACTAATGTAACGTACATGACATCTTCGGAGAAAGAATCATGTCTAGAGACTGCAGTTATGGTTGACACTATGTCCAAGATGCGACAACTACTATTCAAGGAATATGAATCAATAGGAGATTTTCTACGCTCCATAATGAATTCTATATGATTCACATCTGTCAATTTCTGCTTGATTCTTATGCCCAATTCTCACTGAATCACTCAGAAAAATTAAGAAGATCTGATTATTTAGAAGGCCTTGATATCATTGGATTGGATTTCAACACACCCATACCAGTAATGTCAGAAAGATTTCGGGCCCCAAACAGGAACAAAGAGAATATTCAGTGGGTATACCGTGGCACTCCTAACAACTCCAATACAGCACAGGTGACTAGAGAAGAATTGACTGTGAAGCCTTTACAGTGTTTGGCTCAACTCTATCAAAAACAATAAAGAAGGCCTATATTCTCACTGGAAATGACTATATCAGCAAGTTTGGGAGCAAACATGCTGCACTATCATGTAATCCTTACTACAGTACTATCTAGCTAATTTTGGTGAAGCAGAACTATTATATGAGCAAGACATTGCTCGAGCTGAGCTGTATTTTGTCAAAGTATGGGCTGGAGTTAGATCCAACGCCACTGCACAAACATTCGATCGGCTAAGACTTGAGAATTATGTCAATGGTTCAAACATTGATAAACTTCCACCAACAAGCTCAGTGGTTAGGGGCCAAATTCATAGGGGTGCCTTTCTAATAAATGACGCATCTTCCTTGCTTAAGCCAAGTCAGCCTGACCCACTTGAAAATGGATGGAGGGACCCATTTGGGAGGTTGCTCCCTTTGAAAAACCTGAAACCACTACCAGATAACATGCTAAAAACATGTGGGTGACAGAAAACATGTGAGAAGAAAACCTGTCGATGCAAATCTGGCGGCGATAAGTGCACTATTTACTGCCATGGCAAGACAATAAACAAGTTATGCAAATATATAAAAGACACCTACATACACATACACCTAGACATACTCCTATACCTATACCTACACCTACAGCTACACCTAAATTGATATATAGTCTGATATATAGTCTGATATATAGTCTGTAATTTCATTTCACTCGCGCTTCAAGTTATTAACTTTCAATCTATTTTCTTTTCTTTATTTGTATCAATGGAATGAGTTATTGTGGTCGGTTGATGGTATAGTGCATCCAGTCATTAGGTTTAATTAGTCAAATGCAATATGTTTCCTGTTACGTCATGAAGGAAAAGTCCAGTAATTCTAATAATAATAATTTTATTATAGTGTAAAATAAGACATTAAATATATACAGTATATATACACATATACATTTATATATATACATACATATATATATAATATATATATATATATATATATATATATATATATATATTATAGACCTTGTATACACATATACATATACATATATATATATATATATATATATACATATATATATATATATGTATATATATACACACACATGTATGTATGTGTATATATATGTATATATACATACAACAACAACAACAACAACAACAAATGAAAGTGTTTCTAGTCAACTGCAAGACAAAAGCCTCAAACTTTCATGTCTGGGGTTTGGCCAGTTTTCATCACCACACTAGCCACTACGGATTGGTGATGGTGGGAGACTTTTGTTAGATCGCCCACAGCAAGCCAACCTAGTATGAGTGGCCCTGACAAGTACAGCTTTGCTGATCATAGTGATTCGCAAACTCTTACACCACGTTAAGATATCCCCACTCAGCAAGGGTTTTTATATATATATATATATATATATATATATATATATATATATATATATATATATATATATATATGTACATATATATATATATATATATATATAATGTGTATGTATGTATGTATGTATGTATGTATGAAGAAACTCTCCATGATAAACAAGTGACCTGAAGAGTTCTTCAAAATCTAAATCTGGAGTTAAAGGTTAACGTCAAGGCACGAGTAGGTGATGTTTTTGAGCTTAAAATACCTAGCTTCTCTCGTTGACAAAAAAAAAAAAAAAAAAAAAAAAAAAAAAAAAAAAAAAAAAAAAAAAAAAAAAAAAAAAAAAAAAAAAAAAAAAACCTGAAAAATACTGTGTAAAGGAAATAATAAAAATACATATTACCCGTATCGCTTTTGAAGTATGCAAGCATGTGGGAAGTGTTGTTGTTGGTATTCTGTTTGTCATGAGAGAGAGAGAGAGAGAGAGAGAGAGAGAGAGAGAGAGAGAGAGAGAGAGAGAGAGAGAGAGAGAGAAACGATTAATTCCTAGCATCCTCCTCTCTCTTAATACTTGTTATAACACACAGAAAAAGAATCATTAAACTGCATTAAAATAAATAAAATTCACCTGAAATCTTTATATATAGTTTAGCATCAATTTCTTTTGGTGTGTAATTGGACCGTCGTCCACATGTTCCATTCACTGGTTACAAGTAACAGTTAACAACCGGCCAAGAAAACATCCTTTGCAGAGGTTTACAGGTAAAGTTAGTGATTATAAGTTATACAGAATAAAATTTAAAAGCAAAAAAGAGGAATGCAGAATTCATTAAGATTTGACAGAGCTTTGCATGGTTAGCACATACTTGAATCAGGGAGATCACTGATTTTTTAAGATCTTTATAGTACTGGCGATCATAAAGTTTTATAAAAATGATAAATGAAATTTTGTACAATAATCTAAAGTATATTCGCAAATGTAGTCTTCTGCCTCTTTGAATTTTATACAATGACAATTATCGCTTCGGTATTTTGGAACCCAACTTTGTCGCTCAACTTCCTTAGGGTACCCTGACACTTGCACGACTTTTTGCCACGAATTTGTCGTGGCAAGTCGTGACATTTTGTGGCACGAACTGGAAGATAAGAAAAAAAAATAAATTACCTCAGAATCACAGCTGACCTGCCCACATTGACACGAACTGGCACGACGAGTTCACGCATAGTTTGCGCATAGTTTGCGCACTTCCCGCATCGTCCCGACGAGTTCACGAACAGTTCGCACATAGTTCACGACCCGGTCCCGAAATTTTGTCGTGACCAAAATTTTTAACATTTCAAAATTCTCGTCAAGACATGCCACGATGTCACGATGGGTTTACGAACACTTCACGCCAGTTCACGACGAGTTCACGCCAGTTCACGACTCGAGTCGTGACAATGCGTGCCACAAATTCGTGTGTCAGCCTGGCTTTATAATCACCAGATGAATTCGCATCTTTTTCAAACTACTCAATTTTAATTACTTTGTTTACCCTTTTAGATTCATGCTCTGACGTCCATTAGAGATAAATAACTCGAATATCAAATGAAAACTAACTTAAGAAATTGCTTTAAATCAACTGCTTACATTTATAAGGGTTTAAACAATGCAATGTTGTCAAAAACTAGTCAGTCAGGTTTCCAATTATCAAACAATACTTCAATCCATTGACCTACATATTGACACTGTTTGGATTTTCCAATATATCCAATTGAATTTTTGTGTTTCGTGAAATGGAGCATTACCGTTAATGGGTGGATTGCTAGATGTTATCATTATCATAGATTTCTCTTGCTTGAGGGTACACTCGGGCGCACTAGTCTATCTTATTTCTCTTCCTCTTGTTTTGTTAAAGTTTTTATAGTTTATATAGGAGATATTTATTTTAATGTTTCTGTTCTTAAAATATTTCATTTTTCCTTAATTCCTTTCCTCATTAGGCTATTTTCCCTTTTGGGGCCCCTGGGCTTATAGCATCTTGCTTTTCCAACTAGGGTTTATCTTTTGGGCTGTTTACTTATGCTTGTATCTAATAAAAAGATCTTTCACAGGATATTTGAGTTGTTAGATTTATGCCATTGTCATTGAGTTTACATTCCGAGTTTTCCAGCATTTCTTTTTCTCATCGTTTACCTGATGCCGGACTTAATTTACATTAATATCCTTTTTCCATTCTACTTTTCTGCTGGAACTTCGTGTTGAAGTTTCAGCTAGAAGATGAGAATCTTTAGCTATGGTAAGCAGCTCTTTTAGGAGAAGGACACTCCAAAATCAAACCATTGTTCTCTAGTCTTGGGTAGTGCCATAGGCTCTGTACCATGGTCTTCCACTATCTTGGGTGAGAGTTCTCTTTCTTAAGGGTACACTCGGGCACACTATTTTATCTCATTTCTCTTCCTCTTGTTTTGTTAAAGTTTTAACAATTTATATAAAAAATGTTTATTTTAATGTTACTGTTCCTGAAATATTTTATTTTTCCTCGTTTCCTTTCCTCACTGGGCTATTTTCCCTGTTGGAGCCCCTGGGCTTATAGCATCCTGCTTTTCCAACTAGGGTTGTAGTTTAGCAAAAAAAAAAAAAAAAAATAATAATAATAATCCATCTAATCTTCGTTTCTATTTCATACCTTCCTAAAAAGATTTTATGTTGGAATAGATATTGAAATAAGAGAATGTTGTGAGCCACATGCAAGCCTCTTGAGATTGTTGTTTCCTTCTTCTGTTTGCATAACCCAAGAGATCGGCTGGACTATGCGGTTTGAATTTCTGAGATTCCCTGTGAAATTCGACACCGAAATGGAAGAAATTCTGTTAGAGCTCCGGGGTACCTCCAATTTTGAATAATTAACCTTTGACAATCACATGGCGAAGAAAGAGAGATATTCAAATTTCCTTTCGATAAAGATCTTAGTTTTCGGAATGTTTGAAAAGGGAAGAACCCTAAAAATAGTATTTCCTTGAATAAATGTTTAAATTCGGCCATAACGTCCTGTATAAATGTTCTCATTTGGCATTCGTTCATATATAAATTTGCATATTTAGTCATTCGAAAAAATGGAACTATTATGGGTCTAAAGATTTTACTCATATTCGTAGAACCGGAGGAGAAAATTTAGAGCCACCACAACGTAAAGTAAAAGGTCTATCTATCTATCTATCTATCTCTCTATTTATACATTTATCAATTTATACATTTATCTATTTATACATCTATCTATCTATCTATCTATTTATACATTTATCGATTTATACATTTATCTATTTAACTATTTATACATCTATTTATCTATCTATCTATTTATGCATTTATCTATTTATCTATTTATACATCTATCTATCTATCTATCCATCTATCTATCTATCTATCTATCTATTTATCTATTTATACATTTATCTATTTATCTATTTATACATCTATCTATCTATCTATCTATAGACCTAGTTATCTATTTCTATACATATATTCCAACATGTACAGTTGGAAACAGGAATTCCTAGCACACCTCTCTCTGAGGAAGTGCACCCTGTCTCACCCTAACTGCACAGTGAGTTAGTGTGCGCAGCCCTGCCTACCACCTCTGCCATCTCTCCCTACATGATCTGTTTAGTTACTTAACGAGCAGTAAGGTTATGATATGATATATATATATATATATATAAATATATATATATATATATATATATATATATATATATATATATATATATATATACTGTATGTACATGTCCTAATCCTAGTATGCAAAATATGTTTTATATACGTCAAGGTAAATGAACTCTATAATCATGAGGTGATGTATGTGACAGTATATTTCCATCACAGTGGAGAATTCCACAAAACCTAACAATTCAGCAGGTTGTTGTAGCAAGATTGCATCTTGCTTGCGAGGGGTAGTCAGTAGCCTTTGTGTGTTCATTAGACAAGGTACTCACCTGAGAGTATCGGCTGTACACAGTGTATTCACGAACCTATTTGTAATAAAGTGAAAAAACCATGTTACGATGTCTCATTATCCGTTGACATGGGACATACATACATATATATATATATATATATATATATATATATATATATATATATATATATATATATATATATAAAGTGAAGGCAATTAATCCCACTTTGGGGAAATTTGGACTAAAGACTAATTCTTTTGATTTTAATTTTTCATGGACTTATTCCAGCATCATAGGCAGTTCTATCAAGGGACTTTCTTGCACTGTTTAATAAAGCAACAAGGAAACTCTTGCATAATTCTAATGGCATCCTTTGAGCCATGTTTTACATTGGGTTACAAAGAATTGTTATTTTCTCGTCCGCGGCTTTTGGAAATGTTTACATCTTTCGTAAACCAACGAACACATCCCTGTGGTCCTCCCCTCTCTAACCGAACCTATCACTTTTAGTGGAACCGGGTAGTGGGGAAAAGTGCAAATGGAAATACAAAAAAACAAATTTGGCATGAGAAATCTTCTTTTACCCATGAATCAAAATTAACATGGGACCATCTCAATATATGGATATGTTCAAAATCACAGACATTTTTCATAATGGCAGCAAATTTGCTATATATTTCAAATATTCTCATTCCATAAATCTGCAAAAGTTGCATACTATCCATATAATGATTGTGAATTCAGATTTTTGTATTCTTGCTGTCATTAAGAGATATGCTGAACCCATCTTTCCAATATGCTCACAACATGGACGCCATATTTACAAAATGCTCGCCAAAGATATAAATGTAATTATCTCTTGATGGATACAAATATGTTTCATGTATCAATCAATTTTAGCAGGTGCAGGTGCAGGGACCTGTGAAGTTAAGTTCAGACTTGTAGCACTTGTACCTGCCATGAAATTCATTCTTGCAGCCACACTTATTTATTTCTTGAAAAGACTTTGCTACTACTGGCAGATCTGTCCATTATAAAAAACAATGCACAATTAATCTGTTGCCATCCCTAGTTTCTTGAAATGGGCACTCCTGGATGACATAGTAAAGACTGGCTTCAATTTTGCCCTGATTGCAATTCTCTCTAAGAGCAGCCTTGTAGGGGGACCGCAACCATAAGCTCTTTGCTTCCTTGCAAAAAGATTAAGTCTAGCCTCATTTAATCTTTATTTGAACCGCTTCTACCATACATCAGCAACACAAACTCTTCAATGATTTGCAGGCCTTCATCTTTTGCAGCTGGTGGTGTTGATCTTAGTTTGGTGAAGGTTGGTTGAGTACACTGAAAGGCAGGCACTGTGTCACACCCACTAAATGATTAGAAAAAAGGATGGACTGAGGCTTTAGGTTCATGGCTGCTGAAATTTCATTCACCTCATGTTTTTTCCTCTTCTGAATCTAATACATAGTTTGTCCAAATCAGATTTTCTCCCATGCTAGATGCTGCTATAATGACAACTTCAGAGGTTGCTATCCATCACTTAGGTGGAAACATATAAAACCTCTCTTGCCAGAATAATATTGCCATCCTAGGTTTTTTTTTTTCAGGCAAAACTAATCACTTTCTTTAAATGCAGCTTTTCTGAAAGGTATATCAGGGAAGAAGTTGCCCTAAGTATAGACGATTCAACACTCAAAAATCACGGAAGAGAAACGAACAACCAAAATTTAAAACAACAGTTATGTACACTCCTAGGATATGCCTCCATCAGAATCTGATACTATGAAGACAGCTATGGTGGAAGCACAACGTCTGACATCTCATCTCTGAGAGGCCAGAAATGGATTATCTTTACAATTGATCAGCAGCTTTACCAGGTGATTGTTCACATAATATGGGTAGTTAAAGAAACATTCAAAAGACTAATTACAAAGCTTGGAGTTATGCTCACGTTAATGAGCTTTGTAGGATGTATAGGTCATTCCGTGGAAGGAAGGGGACTGGCAGATATAATAAATACGACAGTTAGTGGAGTTCAAGAGCTACTCTCTGGGAAGAAATATTCACAAAATATGAGAACTGTAGGACGGGTAGTTGAAGACCTAATGAGGTCCTTTCTGATTTGCACTGAAATACTGACAATGGAAGAACTAAATGTATTTTTAGCTGCTTTAAATCCACGCAGTAAGGCAACAAAACTGTGGGTCGACTGTCTCATTATAGGTAGTAGGTTGGCCAGGGCACCAGCGGCCGGTTGAGATACTACCGCTAGAGAGTTATGGGATCCTTTGACTGGTTAGACAGTACTAAATTGGATCCCTCTCTCTGGTTACCGTTTACTTTCCCTTTGCCTAAACATACACCAAATAGTCTGGCCTATTTTTTACAGATTCTCCTCTGTCCTCATACACCTGACAACACTGAGATTACCAAACAATTCTTCTTTACTAAAGGGGTAAACTACTGTACTGTAATTGTGCAGTGGCTACTTTCCTCTTGCTGAGGGTAGAAAAGACTTTAGTTATGGTAAGCAGCTCTCCTAGGAGAAGGACACTCCAAAATCAAACCAATGTTCTCTAGTCTTGGGTAGTGCCATAGCCTCTGTACCGTGGTCTTCCACTGTCTTTGGTTAGAGCTCTCTTGCTTGAGGGTACACTCGGGCACACTATTCTATCTAATTTCTCTTACTCTTATTTTGTTAAAGTTTTTAAAGTTTATATAGGATATATTTATTTTAATGTTGTTACTGTTCTTGAAATATTTTATTTTTCCTTGTTTCCTTTCCTCACTGGGCTATTTCCAACTAGGGTTTTAGCTTAGCAAGTAATAATAATAATAATAATAATAATAATGATAATAATAATAATAATAATAAATAATAATAATAATAATAATAATAATTTGACCTATTTCCATCATCATAACATTCAGTAAAGCAGAGAGAGTTGGCAACTGGCGTCTGGAGTAGGATACGATCAGATCTTGTCATAGAAACTACATACATGCCTATTCCCATTCCCTTTGTAGAATTATTAGCTCTACTCTGAGTGAATCTACACTGGAAACCTGGAATTTCTCACACAGCACACTAACAAAAATCATGCATGATATCCAGGTTATGCAGAATGGGAGGAAAACTTAGCCAGCTATCATCCTTCACAAAGAGGAGGAAATCAGCTGACTCCAAGGAGATGTAGATAGGAAAAAACTTTGAAAAGCTTTGTCTACTTATATTAATTTCTTTGACACAAACAAACAATTTGAAAGCGTTCTCATCAGTATTTACTCTGGTTATGTTGTCACTGATCCATTAGTTAATGTTCATAATGTAGTTAAACATAGAGAACCAGAACAGCAGCACTTTGAGAAATATTTGACTACTAATCTCCATAAGAAACTAAAAGAGGATGAAAACTGTCTATTACAACAATTTCAAAACACTGTGCAGTAGGTCAACACATGGCCAACAAATTTCCTTATGCTCGGGCTCTAGGTATCATAGCAATGGTTTGCAGATATGTCACTCTAAAAAAATCATTGTCATATTTGCTGGCTCCTTATCCATTGGTACCTTTTGAGAATAATGGTGACATGTGTGTAACCCAGAAATGTGTTTTAAAAAACAAATGCAAGTAGTATGTAATAGGAAAACCTCCGAGTATCATCATCCAAGATGGCTTTGCCCCACTCTGGAGAGTGCCCTGGCCATCTTTACCAACCAAGGCTTCTGTTTTTCATAATAAAGCAGTGACAAAAATTATAAGATATGCCGAAGCAGCTTCCATACTGCACATAGTATTTGATTGCTCTTACAATATTAGCACCAAGTCTTGCTGTAGATCTACATGACAAAAAGGAGTCAACCGTGTCTACTGCTTTACTGAAGATATGCCACTTGCTAATCAAACTTTAGTTCTGAATGTTACTGCCAATAAGGAACAAATAATATGAGTGATTGTTGGCCGAAAGAGTAATATGCCTTCAGTCCAGGCAAACAGATCATCATAACTGGACCAGATCCACAGCCAATACAGTTATGTTTGCCCTCAACATGATTTAAGAAGCTGCTGCTGGACAACGATCTATCAAAGCTGTATCAGAGGATACAGATTTCCTGATAATTTTAGCCCATTATCTGTATGTAGAAACAAATGGATTGCCCACAACTGTTTCACTTTGTGTGGAATTATGCTTGGGAAACCACTTTTTCATAAATATAAATGAGGTAATCATAGTGCACTTACTGAATGTGACAGTTTCTTCCTTTACTAGCGTAAGTAAGGCAACAGTCTTTAAAAAGTGGAGCATGCTCAATGTTCTTCTGAAATTGGCGATTTAAGTGCCCCAAAGAAAGAGATAACAAAATCATGTCTACAGTTCTCATCCATGCTGTATAACAGTGAAAAACGAATGATCTTGATATACTGTGTTCGGAAATCTTCAGATGGAAAATAATTACAGAGAAGTGGCATATAACGCCAAAGTTATGTAATCTTCCAGCAACCATGAATGGCTTTGAAGTAGATTGCTAACATCCATGAATAACTTTGAAGTAGATTGCTAACAGCCATGAATAGCTTTGAAGTAGATTGCTAACATCCATGAATAACATCCATGAATAGCTTTGAAGTAGATTGCTAACATCCATGAATAGCTTTGAAGTAGATTGCTAACATGCTCATTATTAAGTGGCACTGTGGAAAACTGCAGATTTTGCACCCCTGCCAAAAATTAGCCTTCTAGAATGTGGTTATTGTCATGGGTAGAAGCAATAACATTGATCGAATACATTTCTTAAAACAAACGTATGTATTTTCAAAGTGTGAGCGATGAAACGAGATTCGACTACTGTTGTGCTAGGTCAAAAATGCCATCACCTCATTGTCGTTAGCAATTTGGAAACAAACTGAGACTCAGTGAAAAGTGTCTGCAGTGAGAAGGAGATTACCTAGTGTTTGAATCAAGATGTCATCGCCTTCATCTGAGGAGTCAGCATTTTTGAGAAGCCAAACCTTGATGGATATCCCTGTTTATAAAAAATGTCATCACAGGTCGACACGTGCCACACTTTTGTAATGGAATAACATCAGGCCCAGATTGCATCAGAAATTTGTTCTAGAAGCTTGGCATGCTTAAAGCGGGCGTTTTTTTTTAGGAAACCAATGACAACTTCACATCGTAATTAGCTCCACCCCATGCATGGATATATAAACTTCAACAAGAGACTGTCAAAGAGGGATACGACAGGAGATAGGACAAGGGAACAGAACCATGTCCTAACAAGATAGAAACCACGCTTTGACCTGATAAGGACAAGACAAGACGAGCAGAAGAAAGACAGAGCTTGTTTCCAACCTTCTTTCCAGGAGACAAGCGCCTATCTCAAAAATTCTGTTATATCTGAGAAGTAGCCAACACTACCTGCAGCCTGGCCTTAATTTTACTCTATTACTGAATTCTTGGAGAAGATTTGTGATTTCCTATCTTGATGCCACCCTTTCTGTAACGGGATGTTTTCGGATCCGAAGTTATCGTGCCATTTTCACCCGAACTTCAGCTGCCCTTCTGCGACGTTCTCAGTCTAAAGCCTCCGTACCAGTATCATCTCAAATCTGCTACGGAAAAGTATTCATGATTAAGTATTGCACTACTGTCTTGGCTGTTCCCTTCACCCATTAATATTTTGATCAATATAATTTGTCAGTTAAAGTTTCCGTAAAAGCAACATTTATTTTTCTTTATAAACAAGTTTGTTAATGAACGTGTTGTGTTTTTGTGTGAGTTCCTTTTTATATCAGTTTCCATTATCCCAATTTTCGTTGTCGGAATATTTTAGTTTAGAGATTAAAAGAACCTGTAACGATTCTCAGATCGTAACATTTAGGAAGTAAAGGGATCAACACTGCATCCAAAGTATAGTCTCCAAGGATAGATGCAGCCGGCACCAGAAGAAATAATGAGCCTCATTAAGTGAGCATGCAAAACGGGTTGTTGCACAGCACTCTCACCTGCACAAAGCAATTACTCTCCTGTGCAAGGTTCTGAAAGTGTAGCAAATCCCCAGCGTGTATAATGTAGTTCTTTAAAAACATAAATAATATTTTTCTAAAATCCATAGTTGAATGACGTATGGAACCGTCACGCATTAATAAATTTCATATTTTTTTTCAGCATTTACAAGTTTTGATATCGAATTTTTAAAATTTTTTATCTTTTCCAAATGTTAGAGAGAGAGAGAGAGAGAGAGAGAGAGAGAGAGAGAGAGAGAGAGAGAGAGAGAGAGAGAGAGAGAGAGAGAGAGAGAGAGAGAGAGAGAGAGAGAGCATTTATAATATGCACCATGGAAGATACACAGCAGTTCCATTTCGTTTTTATATGACTAACGAAATTATTTTACCATTTTCATTGACATTACCCTTATCATTCTTTTGAAATATCACAATTTTTATCATTAATGAAATTATTGTTATAATTTTCATTAGTATAATTAGTTTTATTATCCTTATTCAATCGTTTTTAGTAAATCACTCAATAATTGATAATGTATAATACCACCATTAAATTTCTGGACATTTGGGAAGACAATCTCATTCCTCCTTTTCTAAACCAACATTTGAACAGGATTAAACGAAACTCTAAGGAGGATGCTATAAGCCCAAGGGCCCCAACAGGGAAAACAGCCCAGTGAGGAAAGGAAATAAGGAAAATCTACAAGGAAAGTTAAGAAAAATAATAACATTAAAATAAATATTTCATATATAAACTATAAAAACTTGAAAATAACAAGAGGATAAAAACTTCAAAATAACAAGAGGAAGAGAAACAGGATAGAATAGTGTGCCCGAATGTACCCTCAAGCAAGAGATCTCTAACCCAAGACAGTGGAAGACCATGGTACAAAGGCTATGACACTATCCAAGACTAGAGAACAAAAGATATCAATATAAAACTAAAATAATAATTATGTTTACTGGGATAGGAGACGTAGTACATGGGCAGCCAATTCTAATTCCCTTAAAGAAGATGAACTAGAGTAAATATATTACAGCAAACGCTCTCTTGTTAGATCAAGATAATTTTATCTTAATTATAGGAATTTTAGTGTTTGCATATAGAATCACAAATAACGTTTATTTGTTTATGATGACGTAAATAATCTAATGGTTATGTTGGACACCCTGGTACGCATTCGGCACAGTTTTAAGCCTCATTAGTAACACCAGAACTGACCATAAAATTTCCTTTGAATTTTCAATTAAAGCTTAACATGAGTCATGCTTGCGCTTTAGTATTTGACGAACAATAATTTGTTTTTATGATAAAAGACATACTTTTGTACGAGGATTTTTTTGCAGTTTTGTGAAAGTATTACACATTAGTTTTTTTTTTTTTTTATGAAATAAGTCCCGACTGCCATCAATTATTCTTTCAGCTGTGATAATTTGTTAATATTTTTGACAAAATTATAACAATAATTTAATAATCTTGATATCTATCATCAGGTTTTTAAACTGAGATATACGTCTCATCAAATATCAAAATCTAAAAGGAAAATGGTATTTAAAACATAAGGTTACTTACGTACCAGGATACCCAACTTTAGATATGTTAAGAAAGATAAACTAGTAACTCTCACAACACTTATACACATTGCAAACGAAGATATAACTGAATAAGTATATTACTTTAATCATATTTAAAATGATATCTGAATCCTGGACAATGAAAGCCACGTCTATAATGTTCTTGGTTTGGTTCACAATCGGTACCCTGACGAAATTTTGTCGTCTGCTGATAATTCTTTTAAATGAAAGCGTTTGAGAATAATTACATGTCCTCACCACAGCCTTTATGAATGACCTCTCTACTTACATGCACCTATAACCTATTTTCTGTTACAGTATGAGCAAGGCATGGACCAAATCGTTCTATTGTTCAATTTTGCCATTATGAAAAGTTAAAAGAATCAAATGTTTTACATCCCCCCCCACCGACAGATTAAGGGTGGCAAACCTTTTGCGTTCATAGAAAAAGGAATCTTACTAAATAATCTGTTCGTGAGCATTTTAGCAAGATGGTGAAATGATAAACCTTACATATACAAAATTTTCCTTAATATATTATTCAAATTACTATTTAGTCTTGTTTATAAAATATTTTCTCCACTTAAAGTATTGGCAATTCTGAACCCCTCCTGCTACGTCAGTCAATTTTGCCCGAACGATAGTCGAGAATACGCTCTAAGATTTCTTATATCTGTCAATATACTTCTAATTTTGGTATTTTTACCAAATATGTATATTTTATTTCTCTGTATCTAGGCTAATAATATATATGAATATCTATCATACATACACACACACACACACACACACATATATATATATATATATATATATATATATATATATATATATATATATATATATATATATATATATATGTGGGTCCTTAAAGACTGCAAACGAAGCAGGGGACGTAAGAGAAGACGATGGATTGACGAACTAAGAAAATTTGCGGGTATACTGTCATAGAAAGACCACAAACAGATGAATAATGAACATGTCTGAGGCCTTTATCCTGCAGTACACATATTTTGCAAAAGACTCGAAAGTAGACCCCTTGGCTGGTGTAAGAAGATTTAAAAGAGCGGCACCATCTCTT
This sequence comes from Palaemon carinicauda, assembly GCF_036898095.1. NCBI lineage: Eukaryota > Metazoa > Arthropoda > Malacostraca > Decapoda > Palaemonidae > Palaemon > Palaemon carinicauda. The sequence continues at coordinate 279,551,373 of NC_090725.1, forward strand.
ATAACATCGGCAGTAGGCTCTTTGTCATGGATGTCTAATGCCTGCTGTTCTAGTAGAGGCAGCAGCTGTGACTTGGTGCCCTGATGCATCTGCCCATTCTGTGCTAGTGATGCTGGGTAATTTTGATTTTCGTGTTGAAAGAATTCGCTTAAGTCACATTGTCTGTTCAAGCATGATATTTAGGGGAGTGAGAATAGATTACATTCTTCCTTCATAGTTTGCAGTGACCGTTTGCCCTTGGACTCTGTAGCAGACGTCTTGAAACTGAACAATAAAATTTTACTCTTATTTATTGGCTCGTAGTTTTTGCTGGGTGTCTTGAGTCTCTTAATAAAGTTTGTGAATATCATCTCTCAAAGATTCTTCACAGATCTAGGATTCACTAACTTTGCTGTCCTTAATTTTATGACTGCCTAGCACAATCAGATCCACCGAATCTTACCCAAAATGGTAGCCTATTTCTTTAATTATTTTTGCTATATTCTCAACTATTTCAAGATACCTTTTCAGCACAGTTTCAGTTTCATCATGATGCTTACCCTTAGATTTTAGATCAGCATCACTTCTAGTCTCAAACTCATCAACCAGGTGGCTTATTTCAGGAATAGCCCCTGTCCACCTTCTGAGAGCATCTGCATCTTCAAAAAGACAAAATGATCTCCCATATCCTTTCTCAGGAGCATTGTTGGGCTTGTAACCATCGAGGAAAAAGGTTGAATGGTTTTATGGATGGTGAAATTTCCCTTTGTGAATTTGAAAAATGACACCATTTCTTTCAAATGAACTGAAAATCACTTGACATAATGGATATGGTCCAGGACAAAGAAGAAAAAAATAAGTTCCTATGGAATGTTTCATATAATTTGAAATTAAACTCCTGGAATTGGCTGATTAAAACAAGCACTAAAAGTTGTGGCAGAAGCTGATGATTCTAAAAGCAGATCCAGCTTTCACAACTTAGATCGCTGTCTTCTTCTGTTTCCTGGATATATGTCACACAGACGGCTTTGAACAACTGAGATAACCTGCAAGTTGACACCTGGTGAGTTAGACATATCCTCTTAACATGTGAAGCAGAGATCATCGAATCTTCAAGAATAGCTATTTGTGCTTCTAGAGAGCATCATTACAACAACTGTCGTTCAAGAGATCATCCAGAATTTTGAATGCCACAATTTCTGACTGTAGCCCTAAAAACATGACAATCATATTACCATACTGCAATAGCTATTCCTATTGGATTTTCTTGCCAATGGCAAATAGAAGCTGATCAACTACTAGAACTGGGGTTTGGACAGGATTGAGAAACTGTGTGGCTACTCTTGGCATGGCATGTTTCATCATTGCTACTGAATGAGCTGCCTCTTGAAAAAGAAGCAACATTGATGGAAAGGTTATTAAAAAGGCCCCCTGTTGCTTCTGAGAGGCATGATGAACTGCCCTAGATATGAACATAACATTTTCACTCCTATCTGACAGACTGGCTTTCTAAAGCCATTTATACTCATGGGAAATATGCTTAGAAAAGCTGCAATTCCACTGAATGAAGGGAGTGGATTCTCATGTTTAAAGTGAGCATGGGGTACATTGATGTAATATTCAGAAGGGGAAGGTATCTCTTTTACTCTGTTCCACTTTGGATGAAGTTTCTGTTCTCATCCTTTTTGTCAATACTCAGGTGCTGTGGTACTTGGATTATGGTCCAGATTGTCAGCAGTACAAGTTGTAAAGAGTCCATTCTCAGTGAAGTGGGACAATCTACTTATTCCCTCACATCCCTTGAAAGAACTGTTTCTCCTAATTATTTAGTCAATTCCAGTACCCTATTGTAGCTGATGCTGATTCCATGTTGAGGAAATGTATCCTTTAATTGACACTTTTTTTTTTTTGCAAAGACTAGGAGACAAAGGTATTTTGGAAACACTTTTTTTCCCGTGGAATGTATGATACATGGTGAAGATGCTAGAGCCTTACAACAGCTGAAGTGCAAACTTGTGCTAAATCTTCATCAATAGATGGCATTGGGATTTTATATCACCACCGTTTTACTTACAAATTCCAAAAACGTTGGTGGTACCGATTCTCTCCTAGTGTCTGATGTCAATGCTCCATTAAATTCTTTGTCATGTTCAAGTATCTGCTTCCTCAGAATCTTGGCTGCTTTGGTTATAATTAGTGCATCATTGTAGTCACATGCAGTGGCTAGGGCTTCTCCCACTTTCATCTTGTACGCAGGTCAAATCTTTCTTCCGTTTTTAAAGACCTCCAGTTCTGGGATATGGAAAAGTATCTGATCTTTCATCCACATTTTGTGCATAAATGAAGAATCAACATTTAACTATTCCAGTCTTTGTACATATAAAGTTCTACCATCATAAAGAATAAGCACCCATCTAACCTAAAGCTCAGTAAAAACATGGGCACATCCCTCTTGTCTGTAGTGCATATAGTCATTTCCATTTTTCTGGGAATTTAGCCAGGTTCTTTCCCTTTTGTACACGCTGTCAAAAAAGATGGATCATACATATGTTCCTGGGAAGTAATATCTCCAGCACTAAGAATGGCCAGAAATTTCTCTTCTCATAGGTCGATAGCACATTATTGCAGTTTTTCATAAATCATTGTTTTTTGCTGGTTTGTCACAAATCAAGCAGATTCCTTATTTCTCAGTGTCTTATTATTAGATTCTTCTCATTCTTCTTCACCTGCCTTCTGGCTACTATGTGTGAATTTTGCCGATTGGGCCTCATCATCTTTTTGTCTTACACAATGACTTCCTTTCCCTTTCTAGTTTTGTGGTTTTGAACTTCAGCATACATGATTCATGATGTGTAGCTTTGTTACTTTCAAAGGTCTGCAGATTTTCACCACCCTCATCAAGCCTTTTGGGATGAAATGTTGTAAACATTGCATTTAACTTATAAAACTCATGAATATTTGGAACCAGAGAAACATAGCCAGGATCAGATACCTCCCCTAGTCGTTCACATGTGTACTCTTGGCAGAAGCAACACTGCTTCCAGTTAGTCGCATTATTCCCTTCAGGAAATATGTTAACTTCCGAGACCGTGCTGTCATTGCTTTTATCCTATTTTGACCTATGCAATATACTGTTCAATATATGCACTTTCAGATATAGGATACAACTAGTCTCAGATATATCATAATCCTACCCCTTGCACATCACTCATCAATTATTATTTAATTATTGTGTAATCTGTACACCTTCTAGAAGACTAAAGCCTCATCTTTCTTACCTCAGCTATCCTGTGCTGGCACATCTTGTCAACTTAGATGTGGCTGTTTAACTTTAAACTTGAGCAAGCTAAACAGCATTTAGGAAACTAATGACAAATGTCCACCAATAACGAGCATTGAATCACATGCTAAGTCACACAGCTCTATATAGTGTTAACCAGTATGACCTTGTAGTGTATTGACGCCACACTATTACATTGAGCTAATTATCTAGTTTTTAATGAGGATGAAAATGAATTAAGTGGTGCCTAACTGATTTATAACCTACAAAATATAAACAAATCAAGATGAAGTTACCCCGTATCCATATATTACCTGACCTTTTACCACGTATATGAGATTGAATACTATTTTTTGGTTTTTAGGGGGACATTTTTGATATAGTGACAGCTACTTTGGATATTTACAGGCAGCAAATCATATATCTAAGTATGTAAAGGCTTGCTATCGATATTTTAACCTAAACTGGAGTGTCAGGAATTTGAACGTGATTAACCAATTAAATATCAATATTCACTTATCCACAAGAAGCCATTTTGAAAATCTAGCGGCCATCTTGAAAAATGGCAAACTTTTGTGTGGCAAGAAGCTGATGATGAGACAGAAGGTCAAGGAGAACCGTTGTGCAAAATTTGATACTTATATCACCTTTTGCACTTTTCCCTTGTTATTTTGAAGTTACCAACTCCACCATTTCACGCGCACGCAGGCAACGCTAAAGCAGCTGCATTTGTATAACCGTGCTGTCGAAAACTATAACAAATACTGAAATAACTTTCAATGCATATTGCCTCTATCATCTATATTATCGATATTAAATGTTCATTCTGTCGCATGAATGTAGGTCATAATTAGATGATAAAAATTATCATTTGCCCTTACCCGATACTTTAGATGAAAATAATATCTCTTATATTGATTAGATAAATTTCTTTCCTTCTTTGTTTTCCAAAAGTTATCAAGTTCATTCGTACTCTAACACTGGGATAAGAAATTTAAAATATCTATCAATAGTAATTCACATGTGTACAAAATCAATGAAAGGTGTCGGGATTCACGTAGTAAACATAATTCGAACAGTGTCTTACATAGAGTGCCAATAACATAAAAATGACGGGGATATCTATTAAAGCATTGAATGCATGATTGCAAGAATATTATTATTATTATTATTATTATTATTATTATTATTATTATTATTATTACTTGCTAAGCTACAACCCTAGTTGGAAAAGCAGAATACTATAAGCACAGGGGCTCCAACAGGGAAAATAGCCCAGTGAGGGAAGGAAACACGGAAAAATAAAATATCTCAAGAAGAGTAACTACATCAAAATAAATATCTCCTATGTAAACTATAAAGAACCTTTAACAAAACAAGAGGAAGAGAAATAGGATAGAATAGTGTGCCCGAGTGTACCCTCAAGCAAGAGGGATTGAATTATACACCATTAGCACGGCCATTACATGCTATCTTTCATGGTGTATGACCCTTACTTATGAAAATTGACATTTACTTATTACTTCAGGAGAATATTTTTACC
>NC_090725.1:279561174-279568674 GCF_036898095.1 Palaemon carinicauda
TCACTAACGGCACAGTGATTACACGTATTCACTGAAAACTTTAGTGATTATGTGAAATCACTGATTACACGTTTTCACTGTAACACACACACATACACACACACACACGCATACACACACACACACACACATATATATATATATATATATATATATATATATATAAATACATATATACACACACATATATATATATATATATATATATATATATATATATATATACACACACATATGCTTGTGAGTGTGTGTATAAAGTGTATAAAACAAATCACGCACACAATATACATATTATAAATATATACATATACAGTACTTACACTTAAAGAAATGTATATATATCTATATACTGTAAATAAATAATTATTCGTATATACTTATACACCCAAATGCAAAAAACAAATGCACTAACAAAAGCACTGAGAGATGCGTACAGTAAAGTAACCATATAGACGCACACACAGACACAGACACACACACACACACATATATATATATATATATATATATATATATATATATATATACATATATACCTATTTATATATATATACCTATATATATATATATATATATATATATATATATATATAACAATAAAAAAAATTACAACAAATGCAACCGTTTCTAGTACACTGCAAGACAAAGGCCTCAGGCATGTCAAATCATGTCTGGAGTTTGGCCAGTTTTCATAACTACGCTAGCCATTGCTGATTGGTGAAGGTAGGAGAAGTTCGTCTGATCGCTTATAGCAACCAACCTTGTATGAGTGGCCCTGACTAGTACAGCTTTGCTGATCATGGCGATGCGCAATCCCTTTCACCATATCAAGGTATCCCAACTCAGAAAGGATGCCCCGCCCGTTATATCAAAATGACGATGATGAGATTTTCTCAACATTTGCCCTGCCACGTTAAACAGGTACCCATTAAGATGCACCAGCTGCTTGTGCACAACAAGAACATCAAACGTGAGGATATCACCATGAGTACAAAGATCATTGGCAGTGACCGAGATGGCAGAAGGCTCAGGAGGCTCAGGATCCAGAAGGCCCTGCTCGTCCAGCAAGAAAAGCCGAACCTCAATGCACACAGCAGACGTTCCTTCTCCCCTCCCTTTGTCTGTACAACACCCTACGAGTCTAACATCGACAAGGACGACGACGTTTAGTGACCTGACATCTTGCTTGCATCGAAGACTCTCCTGGTGACTGCCTCAGTCAATACGAAAGCAGCTCAGGACTCACCAGACCTGGGATCTGAGTGGCAGAACAGCTTGCCTGACGTCGATTATAGCTTAAGCAACATGTTAGTCAATCAACGCACAGCACTGGGAGCTCCACCCCAACCTACTCGGACCCAGCATAGCTTTGATGGCAATGAGTGGGGAAGCAGCCCGACTGTGACAGACCTCTCAGCAAGTGCCTCAGCCAATGGGATAGCAGCTCTCTTCCATACTAGACATGGACTCTGTCCACGAGAACCAATAAGCAACCAGTGCCCGACAAACCTACTAAGCCATATAAATAGAGCTACCTCAGTCCAGCAATAAAGGCTGGGCAATCTAATAAGAAAAAGCCTACTTCCATTCACTTCCTGTCCAAAGATGAGAGATGACATCCAGCACTCTCACATAACCCATAGCAGCCGAAGTTGATTAAAGTTATTGCGAAAGTTTACTTTTAGTAAATAAAAAAAGTTTTTCTATGCATTTTCCTCTCCCTACCGACGACCAACATAGCATAGTTACTGGTGGTATGTGGTATAGAAGAAGGAAGGAAAATCTGAGCACTTGAGAAGCTCAATTGCAACATAAATGACACTGAGGCCTATATTATTATAAAAAAAATTAATAAATTATATGGTAGTAATGAATAACAAATCTAAAATATATTGAGATCAGTAACAACGTTAAAATAGATCTGTCATATATAAACTATGAATAGAAATTTATGTCAGCATGTTCAAAGTAAAAAAATGCACTGCAAGTGTGAACTTTATTTCCTGTAACTGGGATTTGGATTAGAATTACAAAGGATTTTTTCATTACTTGAGATTGAAAAGAGTCCAAGCGGATTTTTAAAAGCTAGGTATCATTCAATGAAGGCTGGCGTGCATTGACTAATAAAATGGAATTAAATATTTAACTGGTAGAAACAAACTGCCACTAGAAAAGTTTGTATCAAGTTCACTATTTATAGTTCTATACATCTGGCACATCTGAATAAGTTTGCAGTTAGCAAATATCAAATTCTAATGCATTTTGAAGCAACAGACGAAATTCTCCTTAATTCTATGTATTTCAGAAAATATTTCGATTGCAAAAGTTTTTCAGACAATTTCTTGGTTATATATTTGCCCTATTCATACATACCAATATATAATCAATTGTCCAAGTTTACAATAAAAGAAGATACTGAAATATTGAAAAGCATTTTTGTTTATTTGTTACAATACGTATGTTGACCTAGAAATAGGTCAGCCAGAGCGCTAGCTACAGTATACTAGTGTATCTAAAGGGAACTACACTGAATGTACTATGCAAGGCGCCAGTTAGGTGATAACTAATAGGCAAGGTGAACTAAACATTATCAAACAGACATCGAGTTTATATACACAGACTTGTCAGCAAGAACATCATAAACATTCAAACACACTAAAACATGAGCTATCAGGCTTACACAGGTTGATTTATTAACAGTGCAGGGAAAAACAATTAATAACATAAAAACAAAACAAAACCGTTAAAGAGTGCGAGCGTGTATGAAACACATATGGCACATCATCAATAAGTGCAAAAATAAAACGTTCAAAATATGACCATCAGATCAAATAATTTCAGAAAATTTCAATTCAATAATAGCACAGATTTTGAACTTCAAGCATCTTTAATCAAAACCCCAATCTCCCCTCCATAGAAAAGAGCGTGTCAACAAATCTTGCGAGGGTACAGTATATATATACATATATATATATATATATATATATATATATATATACATATATATATATATATATATATACATATATATATATATATATATATATATATATATATTTATATACACATATCTATCTATCTATCTATCTATCTATCTATATATATATATATATATATATACATACACACACACACACACACACACATATATATATATATATATATATATATATATATATATATATATATATATATATATATATATACATATATACGGTACTACAAATTTTCATCACTCATCATTTTATCACATTGTACATTTCAGGAAATGCTTTCACAAACATTTTCAAACAGACGAACAATACCTGTAGTACAAGATAGAAGACAGGTGTGATTTTGGAAAATCCATCAAAGGTAGCGATACTGTGTGCTTCAAGAAATTTTAAAACTACACACATATAGAAAATAGAGACAATTCTATCCTTTGGCGATGCAGAGAATACCAGAGAAAAAAGGGTAGAACATTCACTACTACATTACGAAATCATGTTATTTCACTTCCGTACCCAGAACATTTCCATTTTCTGGATGGAAATGGTATTGAAGCAATAGCAGTAGTAGCAGAGATGGAAAATGTCAAGACTGGAATAGGTGCAACACCTTAGGCAGTTATAGGAAGTTCAAGTCAAAATCTATCTAGTGAAACTGTTATGAGATTGCCAATAAAACCAAATAATAGCATACCCTTTAACTAATTAAATACAATTTGAATGCCCTTGGCAGTTCACCAAATTCCATAGATTTTGAAGTTCCTGAGAAATTTAATGAAATTCTTTTATATGACCCTGTTAAGATCCATAAAAGTTCTTAGTGTTCGGCGACCAAGAAATGATATCTGGTTTATTCCGTGTTGATATTTGGCTTGCACACGGCACTTACAAAGTTGAGCCATCTATATTTTTCCATTTATATACGATTCATTTTCATTTTGGGGAGGGTCGTAATACAGCTGCAATATATGTGCAATTATGCAACAAAATTAGGAATACCTATAGTAGAATGGTTGCTGCTGTTCGATAAATAGTTTCAGAAGCAGATCTCAAACAAATTCTACTAGACTTCGAAATCGCAGCCACGAATGAATTTCGTAACTCCTATCCTAACACAAAAATTAAAGGATGATTTTTTTCATTTATTGAAGTGCGTGTACAGGTAAGCTCATAAGTTAGGGATGAAAGCTACAATGGAACCGAGTCATTAACTAACAAAATTAATACTTCACTTACCAGCCTTGGCTCTTGTTCCACCTAATTTGGTGGAAAAATAATATACTATTCCTGAACATGACTGTATGGATGAGCTGTTGTCATTCTTTGAACATACGTACATTCGTGGGAGAGTAGACGAAATACAAAAATATCTTAACTTAGGATAACTTTGAGAATTTTGAATTATTTTGAAAATGTTGCATAGGGAGTTGCATGGACTATAAATGCAGTGGAAGGTTGTCATTAACTCCGCCAACAAATTTGGAAAGAGATTTTCTTTTTGCCCCTGTTTTTGTGTTTGTGTGTGTGTGTTTGTTTGTGAACACCTTCCTGGCCACAATTTTAATCGTAGAGTAATGAGACTTGCACGGATTAACTGTTATATAAATGCTGAAAATTATCAAATTTAGGTATATCAAGGTCAAAGTTTGGACATCGTTGTCAGGGAGACTTAAAAATTGGTACATATTAGAGTCCAAGGTCAAGGTCAAGTAAAAGGTCAAATTCCGGTCAAGTAAAAGGTCAAATTCTGGTCATCAACAATACGGCCACAATTTTAATCGTAAAGTAATAAAACCTAAAAGGATTTTAAACTGTTATGTAAAGAGCTGGGAATTATTAAATTTTGGAAGGTCAAAGGTCAAGACGGAGGTTTGCACTCTACAAGTGCTTCAGTCTAGTTATGCCCTGTTATCAATATCCTAGTGCAGCCATCCAATTTTATGGACATTTCTGGACAGAATACTTTAAGACATTGCTCTTCATCGATTAAATCTAATGCAAGGAATTGCCGGCTCAGCTTTGCAACCACTTAAGAAATAATTTGTTAAAAAGAAATATACAAAAGATTGTTAATCTGTTCAGACAATCAAGCATTATCACATTATCACAGCAGTTCAATATCCTTCGTGAAGATAAATAAACTACGAATTATGATTTTACCTTTTTGATATTAGAACTATAAAATACTTAAATTCTTAATTTCATAAATGGACTTTTTTTATTACTTGCCAAATTTCCAATGTGTATTGTTTTCTATTATTGCAAATAAATAAACTACAAAGTACAATTTTACTAGTTTGATATTAAAGCTATAAAATACTTTAATTTTTTTGTTTTATATATGCACTTCAGTTATTTTAGTACTTGTCACATTTTCCTTATGTATTGTTTTCTAATAATGCAAACAAATAAAGTACGAATTACAATTGTACAAGTTTTAATATTAAAGTTATAAAATTCTTTAATTTTCAGTTTTATAAATGTACTTTTGTTTTCTAGTAAATGTTAAATTTTCCTTGTGTATTATTATCTAATAAATTTTTTTTTTAAATAAAAATCTCTTTTATGTTAAGTGACAAAAATACTATCTGTTGATGTAAAAATCTCTCAAGAGTAGAGATCATATATGAAAAATTGCAAGGTTGTCAATAAATAACTGTTAACTGCAGGTTAATGACCCCACCTACCAACACCCAATTAGGCTAATTGGGTGGTGACTTCTTCGCATCTCCCTTGCAGTATGAAGGGTAAAGTGCTATTTGTGATGTTTATAAATAAGTATAGTAAATTTGTATTTTATGATGAAATTTCATAATTATATTTTTACTTTACAAAACTTGGAAATTTTTTTCTGGTTTTTTTGTCTTCGAATAATAGATTGCATTGAGTAAAAGTGGTGAAAAGACGTAATGATGAAATGTATTGATGATGAAAAGTCGAGTGATGAAATGTGCTGGTGATGAATCAGGTGATTAAATGGTGAAATGCCACCTAACCATATATATACGTAAGCCGAAAAACACACATGTATGCAAATAAAATATATGTATCAAGGAGGTGTATCCAAGCAATCTATGTTTGCCAACAGTTATATAAGCGGATCAGCAACCTGGTGGAGTAACAAGAACTTAGGGTGTGGAGAAAATGCTCCCATATATTCTCCATGAAGTCACTAGCAGCAGAGATTTTGAAGTCGAAGCTATTATTTAAAATCTCAGGAGATGGAAAGCCCTTGGGTACGATGGAATAACTGCTGAGATTGGCCAAAAATGAAGTTACGGATATAATACTTACAACACTATTTTGTAGAATGGGGCGTCATGAGGCAAAACATAATGTATGGGAGTTAGGAGTGCTGGTGAAATGAGAAAAAAAGGAGACATGACTAATTGCAATAATTAAAGAGGTATCACACTTATGTCAGCTGTTATGAAAATATAGTTTGTTTATTCTAAAGAGAGTAGAGAGTAGAGAGAAAAAACAGATGAACAAAAATTATTTAGATGAGGTAGAAGCTGTACTGACCAAATTTTAATTCTAATACATGTTCAGCAATAGGTAGACTATACTGGTAGTAATCTACTTTTGATGGGATGCGTGGACTACGAAAAAGCCTTTGATAGTGTGCACCGGTCAATTTTGTGGAGAGTCCGGCGTTATTATGGAATTCTTCGTAAATATGTTAATTTGATTAAACCTGTTCATGTAAATAGTAAGTGCAAAGTTAGTTAATGGCGTCCTATTAAACAAATTTCCAGTGAACAGTGGAGTACTCCAAGGGAATATATTGTCACATATGTTGTTTAACCTCATGGATTTTGTGAAGCGCAGAACAGTTTGGGATGGTGGAGAAGGATTGGACTGGATTGGTAATAGAAAATTACCTGACTTAGAGTATGTTGACGACGCTGTTCTTATTAGCAGAACACCACAGTATTTGCAATGCTTGCTTACCAGAATGCATGAAATATCACAGAGGGTTGGGCTTGAAGATAAAAAAAAGAAGACTGAGATAATGAGAACGGAATATGCAAAGGATGATGAAATATCATTGGAAGGAAAAAGAATTAATGAGGTGGAATCATATAAGTCTTTAGGAACTACGATCTCCAATACAGGGTTTTTAGATTTAGAGTTTATTGAATGATTGAAAAATCAAATCAGACAATGGCTAGATTAAGTAAAATTTGTTAGTAAAATCGCCTGAAATTATATATAAAAATCAGGCTACATATCAGTTTAGTAAGATCTGTGTTACTATATGGACATGAGTCATGGTATGACAATAAACAATCTCCATCATATTTTGTAGATTTGAGAACAAAGTCCTCAGAAGAATATTGGGAGTTGAATGGCAGGACAGGATTAGAAACGAAACTTAAAGAGAAATTACTCGAGTAACATATGTGAGTGAGATAATGGTAAGGGGTACATGGAGTGGTTTGGGCATGCTCTTCGCACTCTCCAAAAAGAGATTAGTTCACCAAACTTTCAACTGGGCTCCACAAGA
>NC_090725.1:279571174-279621174 GCF_036898095.1 Palaemon carinicauda
AGGCAGAGAGAATTCGACATTAAGAGGTATTTAAGGCTTATATGAATATGTACATACATATTTACTTATTATAGAAAAGAATAGAAACAGATAAGAATAATATTGAATTAATAATTGTCAAAGAAAATGTGCAATGCTTATGGTTCCGTTTTCAGTTTGCTTTATGGCATTAACTGGCTGCTTGACAACAGGAATTTTGAAGAATTTCTTGAGGACTTCGATCCTAAGCCTGGGAAAATGCACGTATTTTATGCGAAGATAGAGATTACTTAGGGTAAGGTTACAACCTTTCATAGAGACAAATACAGCTATACTGTATTTAAGACTAATGCATCATATACAGTATAACAAACGCGATAAAGAATAAAATAAAAAACAGTTATTTCAAACCAAAATGAAAGGAAACGAAGATAAGGCAGTTTCAGTGACATATTACCTATCTTTCAATAGGACAATAGATTTCCTATTCCTACGACCTCCATAATTAAATACATTCTCGGAGGTAAATTTCAGTAGACTTCAGTTTGGTCTTGTTGCGATCAAGAGAAACAGAAAACGAAGATTAACTTTAACGTTTATTCTTGTTTTTACTTGGATATAATTGATTAAAAAACACAATTTTTACTAATGGATACCAGTTATTATGATTAGGGGCCACTGATAAAGAGTAACATATTCGGAGGTGTGTATGCGCACACACACATATATATATGCATATATATATGTATCTATGTATATATGTATGTAGGTATATATATATATATATATATATATATATATATATATATATATATATATCACACACACGTATATGTATATATCTATCTATATATATATATATATATATATATATAAATACATATATACATACACGCATATATATATATATATATATATATATATATATATATATGTATGTATATATATAGGTATGTATGTATATATGTATGTATGTCTGTATATATATATATATATATATATATATATATATATATATATATTGACACACACACACACACACACACATATATATATATATATATATATATATATATATGTGTGTGTGTGTGTGTGTGTGTGTATGCCCGTATTACCCTCTATTTATGCGATAGCCTATCTTTAATAGCTTTTTAAAAAATTATCATGGAAAAGTGTTGCACAGCCGTGACCACAATGACATTGTTACACAAAGAAACCTACCAAAACAGTAAGAAAACACAGCAAGCAAGCAAAAGAGAAAAAAAAAACCAATGAAAACAAGTGAAAAATAATGAATTTTCCCAGAGACATCAAATGGAGGGTTGGAGAGGCTGGGGGTAAATGATGGAAGCCTAAAAAGCGAACTATCGGATACCGATTACAAACGGAAGGCCGACATGAGTATCAGTTTTGATATTGATTTGGTCAACTGACGATTCGGTATCGGGGAAAATAGGGGTTCGGATCCGGTCGGAAATATGATCGCATATGATATTCTAATGATGTAAATCAGGGCATGTTGACGCTAGAAGTGGGTCCCCCCAGTTACCCTCTAGGTTAATTGGATGGCCGGAATACGTTTTAGTTTATCCCTGAAGGAAAATAACTTTTTATTCATTTCTATAAGCTGGTACTTATTTATTTTACTTATGTACTTGTCAGAGCCACACATGCTAGGTTGGTTTGCTGTGAGCGATTAAACAAAAATCTCCCACCACCACCGATCAGCACTGGTCAGCGTGGTGATGAAAACTGGCCAAACCCCAGATATGAATTGACATGTCTGAGGCTTTTGTACAGCAGTTAAGTAGATACAGCTGCATTTGTTGTTGTTGTTGTTATTTTATGCATGTATCGTTTGTAAGCAAGCAAAACTTGTTAACTGTCATTAATGTAAAATATATGAAAGGAAACATGTAACCGAAGACTATGAAGTATGCTTTTATCTGACTTATGAATCTATGAGAATCTTTACGGGAGTTAGCTACGCAGAGACCAAATTGCCCCCCAAAAAATCATAAATAAAAATCATAATGTTCCTCGCAGAAAAATAGGCCTACAGGGGTTCTGGAGATAATAAATTGAAAGAAATCGGATATTACTCGAATGTGAAGACTATAAATTTCAAAGCTTTGTCATGATAATGGCAAATAGATCTAGTTTTATATAGTTTCTCCGTATTGGTTTACGAATATTGATACCAATGGAAATATATAAGCAACTTAAGATTACCAGAGCGTTATACGATGGTACCAGAAGTATGAAGAATAATCTGCATAATTAAACATCCTCATCATCTACTGCGCCTACTGACGCAAAGGGCCTCGCTTACGCTTCGCTAGTCGTGTCTACCTTAACCTTTTAAATCAATACTTCTCCATTCATCATCTACTTCATGCCTCATAGTCCTCAGTCATGTAGGCCTGGGTCTTCCAACACTTCTAGTGCCTAGTTGAGCCCAGTTGAAAATTTTGGTGAACTAATATCTCTTGGGGAGTGCGAAAAGCATGCCCAAACCACCTCCATCTACCCCTCACCATGAGCTCATCCACATATGGCCCTCGAGTAATCTCTTTTATAGTTAATTTATAGTCCTGTCCTGCCATTTAACTCCCAATATTCTTCTGAGTGTTTTGTTCTCAAATCTACTAAATCTGTTGGATATTGTTTCATTGTCATACCACGACTCATGTCCATACACTAACACCGATCTCACTAAACTGAGAAATAGCCTGATTTTCTATATGTAATTTCAGGTGATTTGATATCTAAATGTTACTTAACCTAGCCATTGTCTGATTTGCTTTTTTCAATCTTTCATTAAACTCAATTTATAAAGATCCTGTATTAGAGATTATAGTTCATAAATGTTTAAATGATTCCACTTCATTAATTCTTTCTCCTTTCAATATTATTTCATCTTCCATTGCAGATTCCGTTCTCATCATCTTTGTCTGTCTTCTGTTTATCTTGAGTCCAACCTCATCTAATATTTTATCCATTCTGGTAATCAAGCTTTGCAAGTCCTGTGGTATTCTGCTAATAAGGACAGCGTCATCAGCATACTCTAGGTCAGCTAATTTTCTGTTACCAATCCAGTCCAATACTTCTCCACGATCCGCTACTGTTCTATGCATTATAAAATCCATGAGGATGAACAACATAGGTGACAACACATTCCATTGGAGTACTCCACTGTTCAATGGAAATTCCTTTGATAGGATTCCACTAACATTAACTTTGCACTTGCTATGCTCATGAACACAATCAAATTTACATATTTAAGAGGAACTCTATAATAACATAGGACTCCAAAAAATTGGCCGGTGCACACTATGGAAGACTTTTTCTTAGTCCACAAATGCCATCAAAAGTGGATTTCTATATTCTATACATTGCTGTACTACATGTCTTAAAATGAAAATGTGATCAGTACAATTTCTACCTTTTGTAAATCCTACTTGGTCACCTCTTAGCTTTTCATCAACCTTTCTCCACAGTCTCTTGTGAATGGGCATACTATATATTTCCATGACATCTGAAGTGTGAAGCCTCTGTAATTATTTTCATCAACACTCCTAGCTCCCACTCATCAGGCTTTGCCTCTTCAAGCCACATTCTACAAAATAATCTTGTAAGTATTCCGGGAGTCAATTTCTTTTCGGCCAATATCATCTTAGCAATTATTCCATCGTATCCAGGGGGGTTTCCATCTCTTTAGTTTTTTAATGATAGCTTCAACTCCAAACACACTGAATTCATTCATGGGCACATCAAGGTATTCATCAGCTTCAGGTATATCATTCAAATTATTCCCCTTATATCTTCTATTCATGATCTCACTAAAGTGTCCCATCCAACGTTGCCTTTCTTCATCTTCTGTTGTGATAACAGTTACGTGTCTCTTTTTGATGGCTATATGCTTTTTCTAGCCCTCACCATGATCTCGTCCACATATGGCAGCACTTCAGTAATCTCTCTTATAGTTTCATTTCTAATCCTGTCCAGCCAGTTAACTCCCAATATTCTTCTGAGGTCTTTGTTCTCAAATCTACGAAATCTGTTGGATATTGTTTCATTGTCATACCACGACTTATGTCCATACAGTAACACCGATCGCACTAAACGGATTTATGGTCTGATTTTTATGGGTAATTTCAGTCTACTTGATTTCCAAAATTAACTTAACCTGGCCATTGTCTTATTTGATATTTTCAATCTCTCATTAAATTTCAATTCTAAAGACCCTGTATAAGAGATCATACTTCCTAAACATTTAAATGATTCCACCTCGTTAATCCTTTCTCCTTCCAATGATATTTCATCTTCTTCCTTTGCATCTTCCGTCCTCATCATATCTGTCTTTCTTCTATTTCTCTTGAGCCCAACCTCATGTGATATATATATATATATATATATATATATATATATATATATATATATATATATATACATATATATATATAAATATATATATATATATATATATATATACATATATATGTATATATATATATATATATATATATATATATATATATATATATATATATATAGAGAGAGAGAGAGAGAGAGAGAGAGTCAGTCATTGCCAGACATATAACTACACGGTCTCTCCCCGTCCCTCGGGTAAAAGGAAAAGGAGTCCTCATATCCCGGTGAGCGGAGAAGCTGTGTGTTTGCACGTTTGTGCATATCTATCTTAACATTTAGCCGTCATTTTTAAACGGTTGCATACACTGGTATTTAGAGAACGCACAATCGGTTCAATTTTGGAAATAGACCCACTTTTGATATTAAATAAAATAAGGAATTGATTTAAGAGTGTAAGGTGCTCAGGAAAACCTGTCAAATTATTAACAATAATTGATAATTTAAGGGAAATGCTGACTCACCGACTTGTCTCCTAGGTTGACCACACGACACGGCAAGAAGGCCTGCTCTCCCTCGACCACTGTCAAGTTGACGGGCGAATCCATGATCACGGGTCCACCGAACCAGGAGGAGGTCCAATCTAGAGAGGGGTTGATGGAAGAAAGACATATTTAAAAATGCAAGTTGTGTAGAGATACAACAGTTGTTGATTTGAATATTTTTGCTGATTAAAACACACCTTCTTCTTTGTCTGCATCTTTTCCCCCTTTTATGTGAGGTCGATGTTTCTGACCAGCTTTCTCCATCTACCTCTGTCAATGGAGACAGAGGAAAGCTGATTAAAACACATGATTATATATATTTGTTCTGTGTGACCACTGAACTGAATGTCTGCATCATTTTGAATGGTAAATGTATGTAATTTTACTTTTCGTTGTTAATAAGGATGTATATATATATACATATAACGACTTTAATTCAATAACATGATTAATAAATAAAACAACAGCTGCAATAATTATGAGAGGGTCTACTACCAAAACAATAATAATGATAATAATAATAACAATAATAATAATAATAATAATAACAACAATAATAATAATAATAATAATAATAATAATAATAATAAAGATTTTAATTAAACAAATATCATGATGCGTACACAACCATTTGAAACCACTCAAATATACCATTGCCACTGTAATTATGGATGTTTTGATGTGAAAAAAGACTAATGGGTCCAAATGAAAAAGATAAATACAGATAAAAAAAACAACTTCAACAAAGAAGAATTAAAGAGAACAAAGACACGTCAGAAAAATTAAGGCTAAAAATCATTACTCTAAAGAAAGAAAGAAAAAAAAAAAACATTTCAGATATCTCGGTTCCCGAAAATAAACATCAATAAATTTGTCAAAAAGACTGTTTCAGCTCTCTTGTACCGATCAGTTTGTCACTGGTACAGATCAGTTTGTCACTTGTACAAATCAATGTGTCTCTTGTACAGATCAGTTTATCACTTGTGCAGATCAGATTGTTACTTGTACAAATCAGTTTGTCACTAGTATAGATTCGTTTGTCACTGGTACAGGTCAATTTGTCAGTGGTACAGGTCAGTTTGTCACTTATACAGATCAGTTTGTCTCTGGTACAGGTCAGTTTGTCACCGGTACAAGTCAGTTTGTCACTTGTACAGATCAGTTTGTCTCTGGTACAGGTCAGTTTGTCACTGGTACAAGTCAGTTTGTCACCTGGGCAGATCAATTTGTTACTTGATCGGATCAGTTTATCACCTGCACAGATCAGTTTGTCACTTGTGCAAATCAGTTTGTTACTTGTGCAGATTAGTTGGTCACTTGTACAAATCAGTTTGTCACTTGTACAGATCAGTTTGTCGCTGTCACTTGTACAGATCAGTTTTCACACTTGTACAGACCAGTCAGTCAATTGTACAGATCAGTTTGTCAATTATTCAAATCAGTTTCTCAATAGTACAGATCAGTTTGTCAATAGTACAGATCAGTTTGTCAATTGTACAGATCAGTTTGCACTTGTACAGATCAGTTTGTCACTTGTACAAATCAGTTTTCACACTTTTACAGATCAGTTTAGCACTCGTACAGATCAGTTCGTCAATTGTACAAATCAGTATATCACTTGTACAGATCAGTTAGTCAATTGTGCATATCAGTTTGTCAATTGTACAGATCAGTGTGTCAATTGTACAAATCAGTTTGTCACTTGTACAGATCTGTTTGTCAATTGTACAAATTAGTTTGTCACTTGTATAGATCAGTTTGGCAATTGTACCAATCAGTTTGTCATTTGTCCAGATCAGTTTGTCAATTGTACACTTCAGTTTGTCAATTGTACAGTTCAGTTTGTCACTTGTGCAGATCAGGTTTTTACTTATAAAAATCAGTTTGTTAATTGTACAATTCAGTTTGTCAATTGTACAGATATGTTTGTCATTTGTTCAAATCGGTTTATCATTTGTACAGATCAGTTTGTCAATTGCACAATTCAGTTTGGCATTTGTACAGATCAGTTTGTCACTTGTGAAAATCCGTTTGTCACGTGTGCAGATCAGGTTTCACACGTATATAGATTAGGTTGTCCCTTTTACAGATCATTTTCTCACTTGTACAAATCAGTTTGTCGCTGTCACTTGTACAGATCCGTTTATTAATGTCACTTGTACAGATATGTTTGTCACTTATACAAATTAGTTTATTACTGTCCCTTGTACAGATCAGTTTATCACTGACACTTGTACAGATCAGTTTGTTACTTGTACAAATCTGTTTGTCACTGTCACTTGTACAGATCAATTTTTCACTGTCACTTATACAGATCAGTTTATCACTAGCACTTGTACAGATCAATTTATCACTGTCACTTATACAGATCAGTTTATCACTGTCACTTGAACAGATCAGTTTGTCACTGTCACTTATACAGATCAGTTTATTACTTTCACTTGTATAGAACAGTTTGTCACTTGTACAAATCAGTTTGTCACTGTCATTTGTACAGATCAGTTTGTCACTATCACTTGTACAGATCAGTGTGTCACTTGTACAGATCAGTTTATCACTGTCACTTGTACAGATCAGTTTATCACTGTCAACTGTACAGATCAGCTTGCCCCTTGTACAAATCAGTTTTATCACTGTCACTTGTACAGATCAGTTTATCACAGTCACTTGTACAGATCAGTTTATCACAGTCCGTTTTACAGATCAGTTTATCACAGTTAGTTGTACAGTGACAGATCAGTTTGTCATTTGTACAGATTAGTTTATCACTGTCACTTGTACAGATCAGTTTGTCACTGTCACTTGTACAGATCAGTTTGTCACGGTCACTTGTACAGATCAGTTTATCACAGTCAGTTGTACATATCAGTTTGTCACTTGTACAGATCAGTTTATAACTGTCACTTGTACAGATCAGTTTGTCACTTGTACAGATCAGTTTATCACTGTCACTTGTACAGATCAGTTTGTCACGGTCACTTGTACAGATCAGTTTGAAACGGTCACTTGTACAGATCAGTTTGTCACTGTCACTTGTACAGATCAGTTTGTCACTTGTACAGATCAGTTTATCACTGTCACTTGTACAGATCAGTTTGTCACGGTCACTTGTACAGATCAGTTTGCCACTGTCACTTGTTCAGATCAGTTTGTCACTGTCACTTGTACAGATCAGTTTGTCACTTGTGCAAGGAGAGTATGTATACTAGCACTCTGTGAAAAAAGTGGCAAGCCAGTTTTAACTTTAAAAGCACCGGCACTGAGGCGAAGGAAGGGTCTGGTAATGAGCCATGATAGTTCGCAAAGTTAGAGAGAGAGAGAGAGAGAGAGAGAGAGAGAGAGAGAGAGAGAGAGAGAGAGAGAGAGAGAGAGAGATGACGTTCCCACTGAGGTAAGGCTTAGGGAACAATTGTACAAGCTAGAAATTATCCCAATATTGTTCAACATTGTTCAGCCCATCTTTACCATAGGAGGGATAAAAGGCTCTATAGCCTCGATCTCTTTTATAAAGTATATAAGAAAATAAGCTCAGGCAGAAGGGAAGGAGAATGATCATAATAAATAAATAAATAAATAAATGAATAAGTAAATAAATAGATGAAAACTGTCAAAAAGGCAATAGACCGCTATTTCAATGAAAGGAAGTTATTGGACTCGGAAATAACAAAAGATGAAAGAGAATCGCTATTTCCAAGATTATTTTCAAAGGCATTGGATTGAGAGAGAGAGAGAGAGAGAGAGAGAGAGAGAGAGAGAGAGAGAGAGAGAGAGAGAGAGAGAGAGAGAGAGAGAGAATTTAACAACTAAGTGCCGCCTAATGAAGCTTCATGTGAAATTTCAGTGACAAGATATCCAAGTGTTTTGGGAGTTCTTCTCCCAACGGTTGAGCTAAAGAAGATTGCTCCACAGAGAGAAATAATTATTTGCTAAAGTAAAACATTTCTCTGCTAATGCATTTTGCATAAGGAAGGCTGATGTTAAAAAAAAGAAAAAAAAAAGAAAAAAAAAACATTTTTCATTTTCTTAACGTTAGTTGCCTAAGATATAATAATCATTTGGTATATACATATTATTCCATAATCTTTTCCAAGATAGCCCATTTCACTTTCAAATAACAGTGTTATACCAGTTTACGATACGAATTCCTTTCCGTTATTACGTGATTTTTAAAATTTTCAACTTTTGTAAAAAGAAATCATATGAAAGCGTTACTTTTGATTTTACTATTTTTTATCGGAGAGCTAATATAACTCTCTCCAGATATCCATAACATGTGATTCTGAGCTCCGGATTTCCAAAGAGAATACTATATTATTATTATTATTATTATTATTATTATTATTATTGCTAAGCTACAACCTTAGTTGGAAAAAAAGGATGCTATAAGCCCAGGAGCCACAACGGGGAAAATAGCCCAGTGAGGAAAAGAGAAAAGGAAGAAAGAAATATTTTAGAAACAGTAACATTAAAATAAATATTTTCTATATCAACTTTATAAAGCTTTAACAAAAAAGAGGAAGAAAAGTTAGATAGAATAATGTGCACGAGTGTATCCTCAAGCAAGAGAATTATAATCCAAGACAGAGGAAGACCAAGGTACAGAGGCTATAGCACTACCCAAGACTAAAGAACAATGGTTTGAATTTGGAGTGTCCTTTTCCTAGAGGAGCTGCTTACCATACCTAAAGAGTTTCTTCTACCCCTACCAAGAGGAAAGTAGCCACTAAACAATTACAGTGCAGTAATTAACCCTTTGGATGAAACAGAATTGTTTGGTCATCTCCGTGTTGTCAGGTGTATGAGGACAGAGGGGAATCTGTAAAGATTAGGCCAGACAATTCGGTGAATGTGTAGGAAAAGGGTAAGTGAATCGTAACCAGAGAGAAGGATCCCATGTAGTACTGCCTGGCCAGTCAAAGGACCCCCTAACTCTCTAGCGGTAATATCTCAACAGGTGGCTGGTGCCATGGCCAACGTACTACCTACTACCTATAGCAAAAATTCAAGTAATTTTGATTAACGACCAAATATGTGACTTTTTGAGGCACTTGTCAATTTATTCTTGATAATTTCTGTTTATAATTGACTTTGATTTAGCTATCTATTTTTAAACAATCTTGAACCTGTCCATTGTCGAAAGTCCACATCATGCAACACATTTCCTCGGCTCAACTGGACCCAGTAGCTTTATTCTGTAGTGTTCCTCATCACTTCAGTATTATATTGTTATATGGGGAAATTAAGAGAGTTGAAATATAGTTTTCGAATGTTGGTGTGTTTGCCATTGGCATGAGAATCCTTAGCGCATACTACGAACCAACATAAAGATTAGACGTATTCATCTGATACAAAAACTTCCAAGATTTTATTATATGGTCCTGGGTCTGGGCACCAAAAATATATATTATATCATATATTACAGCTGGTAAGTTACACAACCTCCCGAGTTCCAAACACACCTGTTTGTTTTTACATAAATCTGTTACACTTGATTAATACCTGAGCTTGGAGAAAATTATATAACTCCCAGACAGCATTATATATAAAAACACTGAATATCCAAAGGTCCCTTATGTACACTCAAAACAAAATTGGGTAATTGCTATTAAGGGGTATTCAAAATAACCTCTTACTTCGACTCTTAAACAGGGATATGAAAGAGTTCTGTAAGAAACACCTTGTGATTGAAATAATGCACAATTTACAAAAATAAATATATTCTATAAAAATTTACAACGCTTTGAAAAAATTTACAATAAAAATAAATCACTTGAAATATAAACTCTGAACAAAACTTAGACTAAGACAAGAAAATATTACACTCTGAAAATTATATGATCACTTGAATCGAAATATTAAATATGATCAAAACCTTAGACTACGACAAGAGAATATTACACACTGAAAATTGTATAATCACTTGTTTCACTGGAAATTAAATTCTACACAAATATTTAATCTTGAAAATCAATTACAATAATTAACACTTTACCACTCTAATGATTAAACTGTTATTGAAATTATAAAAAATTAACTGATAAACTTACAAGTTTTTAGCTCACACAAAGTTTTAACCAGATAGTAATACAAATCCACTCTAGGTTTTCGCATAAACCTCACAGGGCCAGTTACAAAAATTTATACAATACTAGCACGCATAAAAACACAATAAAAATTGGAAATCACTTCCGAGGTTTCACTAACGTTTGAACACATTACACACGATATATGTTGGACAAAGACTTGTTCACTTTGGAGAGGACACACTCGAGGCACTTGAGAGAGAGAAGTGGTTGGCTCTTCAATGAGACAGGCTGTTTCTCTTCTGCTGCTATGCATCCTAAGGGGTGCATGTATATGCACTTAAAAATTCTAGATCCTTCTTGGTCAGGGGGTCTAGAAGCTTGGGGGCTGTGCCCAGCGACGCTAAAGTTGCCAACTATCTCTATCAATGGGAGATCTAACCTCCCTTGCAAAGCAACCCTCTCCTAGCTGGTTCTGCCCATCTTCGTTCTCGGAACAATAAAAAAAAGATAAATCTAACTCTGGGGTTTTAAAAAACCTTCTAAACACGTGGCAAATATAAGAATTGCATAATTTCTAACAAACATGACGCAATACCTCGTACAAAATTTTCACAAGCTCTTATTTATACTTCATATAAGTCATACAGCACTCTTAAACCGGTTACGTAAGACTTCATAACAAAATATGTGAAATAAAAAGTAAATTCTTAAAAATAACGTAAATTTACTTATACTGACTTGAATGAAAAATACAATGAAATAAACGACGAAAGTCTTAAGTAATTTACATACAATTACTTATACCTACATGAGAGAGGTTCACCTTACGTGCTTGCTATACACCTCTTAAATACACAAATGAAATACATGAATAAAATATTTACTCTACACAAGACCAGCTTCGTAAGAATATCAACTAACAACGTCAACATTGCACCAAAGACGACAAGCAAGTATATAATGGAAGGCAAGTAATCTAATATGACCCACGTCAGTTTCGCAAAGATAAGATTTGGAGAAATCTTCTGCAAGTCAAGAATAATAATATCCAATGTTACGAATAAATAGTGGAACCGAAGGTTTTTGGATTTTAATTGCCTTTGAGAGAGAGAGAGAGAGAGAGAGAGAGAGAGAGAGAGAGAGAGAGAGAGAGAGAGAGATTAAAATTAATTTGAAATGTTTAATTAGCTCAGTGAATCAGAGGAGAGTAAAAACAAACAAACAAACCGTAGATCTCAGATTATCCCCTGTATCAACATACTGCTATCACTTGATAGTCAGATCTCGAAATACTTTTTTAAATCTCGAAGTACGTTTTCTCTCGACTCACTTGGATTTCTAGGTAATTGACGCAAGTGATTAATGAGGGAACTTATTAAACAGCTCATTCCCCTCGGTAAAAATGATGACAAATGAATCTCTCCCAGCACAGACGCAACAAAAAATTGATCAGTATAAACTCAAGGATGTCAAGCCAAGAAGAGGAATTACTGGCAATCACGGGTGATCTCTCTCATTGTATGAAAAATCAATCGACAAAATACATAATAAATGAAAAAGTATTGAATGGTATGATGATGAAAGTGTGAGCTGGAAGCATTATATCGGCCGATTGCAGATTATTATCATTATCATTATTATTATTATCATTATTATTATTATCATAATTATTATCAGCTGAGATACAAACTTTGTTGGAAAAGCAAGATGCTATGAACCCAAGGGCTCCAACAGGGAAAAATAGCCTAGTGAGGAAAGGAAATAAAGAAATAAATAAACTACAAAAGAAATAATGAATAATCAATATAAAACATTTTAGGAACATTATCAACATTAAAAAAAGATCTTTCATATATAAAATATAAAAAGAGACTTATGTCAACTTGTTCAACATAAAACATTGGCTGCAAGTTTGAACTTTTGAAGTTCCAGCGTTTTAACTGTCTGATTAGGAAGATCATTCCACAACCTGGTCGCAGTTGGAATAAAACTTCTAGAATACCGTGTAGTATGGAACCTCATGATGGCGTAGGCATGACTTGGAATTAATTGCATATGTAGAGAAAGAAAACGGGACAATTAACGACAGAAAGTAAGAAGTACAAGTGGATATGCAGCCGTAAGCGAATAGCTGGAGACTTTCAGGGAAAATATTCCTTTAGAATAACGGTGAAGAATAAAAAGAAGAGAAAAATTATACAGGGGAAAGAGAGCGGATGAATCTTGCATTTTTAAACTGGCGCTCAACGTCGGATTCTTGAGCGGAGAAATTTCGTGGTTTGGGATATGCCGGTACTGTTAGAGCATTTCTCGAGCCTGAGCGCCTAAACTCTATTTACTGAAACTCTCTCTCTCTCTCTCTCTCTCTTATATATATATATATATATATATATATATATATATATATATATATATATATATATATATATATATATATATATAGTCGAGGTAATAAAAGAGAAACTGGAGGAGTGGAGAAGAGAAATGGAAAATAGAGGATTGAAGATCAGCAGGAAAAACACAGAGTATTTTAGATTGAAAAATGGGGAGAATTGGGAAGTTAGTTTACAAGGAGAGAGATTGAAAAGAGTTGAAAATATCAAGTATTTAGGATCAACAGCTGCAGAGGATGGTGATCTAGGGGCAGAAATCAACCACAGAATACAAGCACGATGGAAGATTTGGAAAAAAAAAATATGTGGAGTACTATGTGACAGGAAAATGGGGGTTAAGTTGAAATGTAAAGTGCACAGCACAGTTGTGAGACCGGCAATGATTTATGGATCGGAGACGTGGGCAATAAAGAAGACAGTAGAGAAGAAGCTGGATGTGGCAGAGATGAGAATGTTCAGATGGATGTGTGGGGGTGACAAGAAGAGATAAGATACGGAATGAGGTAATTAGCGGGTACCGCAGGAGTTAGAGAACTATCAGATAAGATCCAAGAAAGTAGACTGAGATGATATGGTCATGTCATGAGAAGAAATGAACTGTATATTGGTAGGAGAGAGATGGAAATGGAGGTATAGGGAAGGAGAAGGAAAGGGAGACCAAAGCGAAGGTGGATGGACTGTATCAAGGATGACCTTCGATCAAAGGGATTAACCGGTGATGATGTGTGGGACAGAGGTAGATGGAGAACGATGGCCAGGGACATCGACCCCACATAAGAGTGGGAAAAGATGCAGACATAAAAGAAGATACACACACACAAACACACACAGACATATATATATATATATATATATATATATATATATATATATATATATATTTATATATATATATATATATATATATATATTTCATTTCCTAAATATCAAGATAGATAACAAATTATTTCAATTTCTTTTTGAATACGAAACTCCTTCATTATCTAGCTTTAGTACGATAAAACCATGCTAGCGGGCTAGTATATCATTCTAAAGAAAAACTGATCTCATAATATTAAAATACGATAAGATTTGAAACTTATTTATACCAATTATAAAATATTTTCTTTTAGATATAAAATGGCAGAACAAGATTAGCAATGAAACTATAAGAGTGATTACACAAGTGCCATATATGGATGAGATCATGATGAGTAGTAGATGGAGATGGTTTGGGCATGCTCTTCGCATTCCCCATGAGAGACTGGTTCACAAAACGTTGAAGGCACTAGAAGAGTTGGAATACCAAGGCCTACATGACTGAGGACTATGAGGCGTAAAGTAGATGATGAATGGTGAAGTATTGATTAAAAAGCTCAAGATGGAGACTACTGATGAGGTCTAACCGAGGCCCTTTGGGTCAATGGGCGTAGGAGATGATGATGATAAAAATAATGGTTGGAGAGTAGTTATATAAGTGTCTGTGATAACTACTAAAACTGATCGTGCTTTCAATTGAGTTATACCGCACGTGTTTCACACCCTCGTACAGTGTAATGGTAATTTTTTTTTTTTGTGTATCTCGCTCTCCCACTCACTGTTATCAGAAACTGTTTAAGCAGCCTTTACGTGAATAAGTATGTTTGAATTTTTGTGACAGTCTTGCCCGGAACCTCCTGCATATAAACTCATTATCTGTTGAAATAAAGTCAGTTGCATTCACCTCAGCTCTCAGTTATAACCTAACGGCCCACACGCACATAGTTTTGACGAAGAGCAAAAAGAAACACAAGATTATCTCCTTAGTTTTCCAAGGAAGGATGGTTCCTTTAACACCCATAATTCTGAACTTGGAACGTTTCATGTTGGTGAGTCAAAAGCTGTTTACGAGAAATACATCTAATATTCGTTAGATATTTGGTTCGGCTTGTATCGGGCCGAGAAAAGGTTGTGACTCAAAGGCTGGTTGAAAGCAACTGAGTAATTTATTATAGAACACTCTCCTTTATATACAAAACCTCAAGGCAACAGGAAATTTCATGTTCGAAAAACAGACAATGTTACAGAGGAAAAACGCGGACATGTTTATTCTGGTTCTTTTTAGTGCGAGGGAAGAGCGAAGATACAAGCATAATATATACAAAATGAATTATGTACGATCGTGTGACACACAGTTGGTACATGGCTAACCCCCCTAAAAATGACATACTGTACATGTTGAATAGGGCGCCCTGATCTATAGAGGTGAACTGTAGGCGGGTCATCTGGCAGAAGATAAGCAGGTTTTAGACGATCAATGGAGACCCAGTCTTCTTTGCCACTAATTTTTAGTAGGAATGCTTTAGGACTACGTCGTATCACAAGGAAAGGGCCCGTGTAAGGGGGCGTTAGCGGTGGCTTGGTAGTGTCGTTGCGCAGGAAGACGTGCGTTGCAGAGTGTAAGTCTGTTGGTATGTGATGCTTTGCCGGGGGCTTGTAAGTCTGGCGGCATGGAGTAAATTTTCCCACGACGTGACGTATGCGCTGGAGATCGTCGGAGGAGGTTGTAGAAGGAAAAAATTCGGCAAGGACGACCAACGGGTCGCTATACACCATTTCAGCTGCCGAGACGTTGAGGGCATCTTTAAGAGTGGTCCATAGTCCCAGGAGGACCCAGGGAAGCTGAGTAAACCAGTTGGAATCCTTGCAGCGGGACATCAAAGCTGCTTTGAGGGTGCGATGAAAAAGTTCAACCATTCCATTGGCAGCGGGGTTGTAGGCCATTGTCTGATGTAGGGTATTACCCAGGAGATTCGCTAATGATGTCCACAATTGAGAGGTGAAAGTGGTTCCCCTGTCAGAAGTAATATGCTCAGGGATACCAAATCTTGCAATCCATCCAGAGAGTAAGGCAGATGTACATGCGGCGGACATTGCAATTTCCATGGAAATGGCTTCAGGCCAACGAGTGGAGCGGTCGATGTCGGTAAACAGGTAACGATGTCCTTGTGATGTGGATAGGGGGCCTACAACGTCGACGTGAATGTGTGCGAAACGACGCTGAGGTTGAGGAAAGGTGCCCACTCCTGAATCCGTGTGTCGATGTACTTTGGAAGTTTGGCAAGAAGTACAGGTGCGGACCCAATCCTTAGCATCCTTAGAAATGCCGTGCCAAATGAACTTTGCCTTCAGCAGCTGTGCAGTAGAACGGCACGAGGGATGTGAAAGGCCGTGAATGAAATCAAACACCTGCCGGCGCATGGGAGCAGGAATCCAAGGTTGCGGTCTACCAGTACTGACGTCACAGAGGAGGGTGGTGTTGGAGTCTTCGAGGGGTAAGTCTTCCCAACGGAGGGATGTGCAGGATGTCCTACATGCTTGATACTCTGGATCCTGTCGTTGGGCTTCAGCCAGGGCGTTGTAACCCAATCCCAGTTGAACGGCAGCCAACGTGTTTCTTGACAGGGCATTGGCAATGGGATTCATTTTCCCAGGGACTTATTGAACGGTGCAATTATATTCAGCCACGGCGGAGAGATGTCGGCGTTGCCGGGCGGACCAGGCATCAGACTGTCAAGTAAAGGCGTGCACCAGAGGCATGTGGTCTTTGCGAATGACGAAGGGCGTACCTTCTAAAATATGGCGAACGATACTGGTCATTTTCCTGAGGGCGAGCGAAGCCCTTTGGTCCCCCAACGGTTGTTGCGAGAGCTGAAAAAGCTTTGCTATACGGGCGGCTGGCGATGGCGAGTACTGCTGCAGAAGGTATGTTTTGAGGGCGTCGTACTCTATTGGGATGTCTCCTTGTTCACAAAGCCAGTCGGATATTTCCGGGAAGGTGTCCTCGGGTATCACCACGAGAACATAGTCTGCTTTGGTGGTTGAGCGAGTCACGCCCTTGATGCGAAACTGGACTTCTGCACGCTGAAACCAAGCAAACGCCTCTCCGCTGGCGAACGATGAAAGTTTCAATGGGGCAGCTGCAGCGCCAACTTCCGTAAAGTACGCCATAGTACCAACGATGCAGAGGCGAGGAGGGTGGGGGTGGAAGGCAGTGGGAGCGAGTCGACTTCCGGGGTCACCAATGTATCGGGCCGAGAGAAGGTTGTGACTCAAAGGCAGGTTGAAAGCAACTGAGTAATTTATTATAGAACACTCTCCTTTATATACAAAACCTCAAGGCAACAGGAAATTTCATGTTCGAAAAACAGACAATGTTACAGAGGAAAAACGCAGACATGTTTATTCTGGTTCTTTTTAGTGCGAAATAAGAGCAAAGATACAAGCATAATATATACAAAATTAATTATGTACGATCGTGTGCCACACGGTTGGTACAGGCTGCTCTGACAATGACAATCCTGTTTACAGGCCGCTCATGAATGACAGAGGCAAGGGGCAGTGACATTGCCCTATCAAGCAGGAGAATGCCCTAGATACTGACCATATATACATATGATAAGCGTACAAGCCCCCTCTCCACCCAAGTTAGGACCAAGGAGGGCCTTGCAATGTCTGTTGATGACTCAGCAGATATACCTATAAGCTCCCCCAAAACCACCATCCTTAGCTCATAAGGATTGTTAGGTTACAGCAACCAAAGGAACCAACGAGTTTGAGCGGGATTCGAACCCCGGTTTGGTGATTACTAGGCAAAGACGTTACCACATAGTTTAATTTTCCTTGGCTGGTGATGAACTTTCTATGCAACAGCTGATTTCAGAAGAGCTTAGCAAGGAAAATTAAGGTGACCTTCTAAAATGGACGTTTGATAGGTAATCTTCAATTATTTGATTTGTGGAATATTATTAGATAAACAAGACATTAGAAAACCCATCGCTAAACTGCAACCAAACCAAAATTATTATCTAACTTACGAGTTTGAGAAAGAAGAAAGATTGATATATTTCATTTGTCAATCACTGGAATCCTAAAAAAGGGTTTTTATCTTTCTACCTTATCACCATAGCTTAAAACCAAAGGTAATTAACATAATTATAAATTAAACATTAGGTACAGTAATTGTCTTTTAGGAAATAGAAATTAGACGAAATTAAAAAACATTAATGCTGTTAAAAACTTAAAGATAAAATTGGAACTGAAAAACAAATGACAGATATAATAAATTCTAAGTAAAACATAGTAGGCTTAGAAAATTAATAACCCTTAATCTGATCGATATTGGAAATGAGTTTATAGCAAAGAATCGACATCGTTAGTATGATTCTGGTAAATTCGTCAAGAAGGCCTATCGGTATTTCGTCACAGTCATTGTGTACAAATTGTAATTTGTCACATAAAATCATCATAGAAATATGATTTTGTGGTTGCTACAATTAGCTGTTAGATACCAAGAAATCGTATCCAAGCGCTGGTTCATTAAAAAAAAAGAGAGAGAGAAAAAAAAAATCTGGATCAACCATCGTCAGTGTCTATTCAAGATTTAGGCCACCAACTCCCACCCAAAAAGACGCTCCTACGCCCCTGTATATACATCAACTTTTCATAGGATAAGGTGCCTCTGATGCCATCTATTGGCGGTAAAGTAAAACTCGTTACGATCTTAATTAAAGGAGGGAGCTAGAGTGGGTTCGTCAGAGGAATTTTTACAAGTGGTGTTTCTGATCAATATATTTAGACAACAGAATGTGTTCAACTTACAACATTAATGAAACATCATATGATGGTATGCAGAATGTACTACATGGAACAAGGCACACTTTATACATAATTACCTGTAATAATTGTGCTCATGATTAGCTGAGAACGTCTTTGATATTGATTTAAAAGATTTTTGTTAAATTTCGGGTTTTCATTCTATTTTTGAGTTCCAACACTCTGCTTGTAAATTATTGGGCTCTGCTCGACCTGTTTTAGTGATAAATATTATCTGTATTTTACATATTCTTGCTATAACTTACGACCTCAAAAAAGAACGAAAAAAAAAGTAAAGAGAAGATAAACAGTATTGTTGGAATTAGGAATTTTTAATGAATCAACTAAAATCAACTACTTTGAGAGTATGATTTAGTAATCACACTCCTCTCCAATTTTCAAGAAGAACCTGAGTTTTTCTACTGCTTGTCAAAAGATGGCAACACATGTCCCTTATTCCATTCATGTGAATAATTCTATCAAATTGAAAGAGGGCGATAGAAATATGTGTGGCAGATATAGATTATATTCAGGTTCAATTAAGTAGAATTTTGGGATATTTTTAAACCATAATTACATCATAAAAGATTCCAAATCCCAAGGATTAAAGAGCACTGTACATTGTTTATTTTCATGGCCATTAAATGGCGTTAGTAGTACAGTATCAAATTGCTAATCACCCCATCAACCAATCATTATGATTTTCATTACTTTATTTTTGTTGCGATTTGTGCAAACATTTGCTATAAAACAGATGCACGTGAACTTGATGTTCCTTGTTTTCTGGGCACAACTTGATTCACCTGAGGAAATTGCAAAATTCACAATAAATGTCACAGAAATATGTCCTCAGCAAACAATTGTTAGTTCAATTACATTTGGGGGTCAGGGGAGTTACCAGACAAAATGCCGCATGTACTGAAATCGATGAGACAATCGGGTGATTAAACAATTATCTAATCTATATTTCAATTAAATCTTTATGAAACCAAAAGATAATTGATGATTCCTGATATAACATGTATAGTAAATAAGAACTAAGTAGAATAACAAGATTGTTATATTACTAAAGGCATAATAACACAGACGAAACCCCCTTTAGCTCCCTCCTTTAATTAAGATCGTAACGAGTTTTACTTTGCCGCCAATAGATGGCGTCAGAGGCACCTTATCCTAACTAATGTAGTAAGTGATTTGAGGACCACGTGTGTCAAGAAAGTGTGATAGGAAGGTAGAGGCTAGAGAATTGGTCGTTGGTAAATTGTCCAACGATCGTTTCCTTATTATAAATGATTATTTTTATCAGAAAATCGTGTGAATTTTTCGTATGTTATCGGAAGCAACCAGAGGTTACTTATAAAAGGGGTTAACATATCCTTTCTTGATTAGAACACATGGATAATGAGGTATAACCCCGTACCACTGACCCAGGTAACAATCATCAGCACAGTTATGGTAGGTGGGACGAGCTTGGGACAGAGCTGCCAAATTCGATTTCCTTTGGTGGAGAACAGCATTATTCATTACAGATTTAGGTAATTTAATGAGTACTAATAATATACCAAAAGGTGCATGACTATGGTGCAATTTGATGGTCTTAAAATCAGCGTAATCAACATAGGAAAATCAAATAACGAAAAAGAATATTGACATTTTTTCTGTGTTTTTGCCAACGCCTGGCTGTGTAGCGTCATCAACCTACGAATTTGTGTTGTGATAAGGGCGTTCCAGAATTTAATTCTTACAGAAAATGAACCTTATCGTAATTTCCTTTGTAAATTTATTTATGTCAGTTAGGATGTTCCTCTGTTCAATATACAACAAAAGAAGCCTTTAAGAACATCTCTTAAGAAATATTGTAGTTTTTTTTATTCTGAAACTCATTTCAAATCCAAAAGAGTTTATCGCTATATAAATACATCAAATGAGATGAATTAGCATGTTAATGCATCCTCAAGAAAAAATATTATTACAATAAATCTTTATCTATTCCAGAAAAACCTTGGAAATTTGTTAACAATTCTATTTTGCAAAATTATTCTTCAAAATAAATCTGTTCACAAAACATTATTAAAAAAAACATTTATAAATTCCCTAAGTTAATTACATTCTAATAAATACTGACGCAAATTGCGCGGAATTAAGTTCTTATACTACAGAACCTATTGCAATTGTGTTATCTTTATTCAAACTATTCAAATAAAAGATTTTGTATCAACATGAAATCCACTTTGTGGGAAAATAACTTCACTTTTCTTGTGTTCTTAAATTGTTGGGCAGAGCGTGACGTCATTATCTAAAGTCAAGTTATTGGGAGAATGTTATGAAATCACATTGAAGGGAAAACTGTTGCTTATGTGATCAAAAATATAATCATGCATTCCACTGGTAGTCCATAGGATAAGGTCCTTCCGACATGTGCTATAATTCTAGGATGAAACAAAAGTGAATTTAAGGAGTTCATGCACCTGCAGACATTTTTATTTCATTGGTTGCTCATAATTGATGCATAAGATAAGATGAAAATGAATATCCTACAATGTGACAACACAAAACTCTGTGAAACAGCGTCACTTTATTTAATATCCAAATAGATTAATCCAATAGACACAAAAATGCATCCCTTAAAATCTTTGAGAAATTAAAAGAAAACTTCCTAAAACAGAATATGTATGATAATATTCTTGGATTCTGACTGATGCTGAGATTATGGAAATCCCCAAATGTCTTTTACATGGCTTTGGATTTGCCAGGAAAGACACATAGAGTTCTTTAAGATACTTCTACTTTTACCTAGAATAGTTTTAGATTATAGAGAGAGAGAGAGAGAGAGAGAGAGAGAGAGAGAGAGAGAGAGAGAGAGAGAGAGAGAGAGAGAGAGAGAGAGAGAAGTTAAAATAACATTCCGAATTTTGTTTGGTTTCCCACTGAGGTAAGGGTAGAGGGGACAACTGTACAAGCTAGAAATTATCCGAACATTGTCCAACATTGTTCAGCTCATCTTTACCATAGAAGGGATTAAAGGCTCTATAGCATCGATAGTTTTTATAAAGTATATAAGAAAATAAGCTTAGACAGAAGGGAAGGAGAATGATTATAATAAATAAATAAATAAATAAATAAAAACTTTTAAAAAGGTAATAGAGTGCTATTTCAATGAAAGGAAGATATAGGACTCGGAGATAACAAAAGATGAAAGAGAATCTCAGTTTCAAAGATTATTTTCAAAGAAATTGAGAGAGAGAGAGAGAGAGAGAGAGAGAGAGAGAGAGAGAGAGAGAGAGAGAGAGAGAGAGAGAGAGAGAGAGAGAGAGATAATTTAACAACTAAGTGCAGCCTAATGAAGCTTCATGTGAAATTTCTCAGTGACAAGAGATCAAAGTGTTTTAGGAGTTCTTCTCCCAACGGTTGTGCTAAAGAAGAGTGCTCCGCAGAGGAAAGTAATCATTTGCTAAAGAAAGACATTTCTCTGTTAATGCATATTGCATGAATAAGGTTGAAGTAAAAAAAAAAACTATATTTTCTATTTTCTTAACACATTAGTTGTCTAAGATACTAAGACCGTTTGCTATTTACATATTATTCCATAAACTTTTCCAAGATAGCCCGTTTCACTTTCCATCATCATTGAGATTGGACGTATTCCTCTGATACTAAAACTTCCAAGATATCAACTGACAACGTCAAAATTGCATCAAGGACGACAGGCAAGTATATAAGGCAAGGCAAGTACTTCAATATGACCCACGGCAGTTTGACAATGAAAAAAATTGAAGAAATCTTATGCTGATCAAAAATAACAATATCCAGTGTTACGGATAAATACTGGAACCGGAGCTTTTTGGATTTAAATTGCGTTTGAGAGAGAGAGAGAGAGAGAGAGAGAGAGAGAGAGAGAGAGAGAGAGAGAGAGAGAGAGAGAGATCATAATCAATTTGAAACGTTTAATTAGCTAAGTGCATCCAAAGAGAGTAAAAACAAACAAACAAACCGTACATCTCATATCATTCTTTGTATCAACATACTTTTATCGCTTGGTAGTCTGATCTCGAAATACTTTTTCTTTCGACTCACTTGGATTTCTAGGTAATTGACACAAGTGATTAATGAGGTAACTTATAAAACAGCTCATTACCCTCAGTAAAAATGATGACAAATGAATTTCTCCCAGCACAGACGCAACAAAAACATGATCAGTATAAACTCAAGGATGTCAAGCTAAGAAGAGAAATTACTGGCAATCACGGGTGATCTCTCTCATTGTAAGAAAAATCAATTAACAAAATACATAAATAATGAAAAAATATTGAATGGTATGATGATGAACGTGTGAGCTAGAAGCATTATATCGACCGAATGCAGATTATTATTATCATCATTATTATTATCAGCTGAGATACAACCGTAGTTAGAAAAGCAGGATACGATGAACCCAAGGGCTCTAACAGGAAAAAATAGTCCAGTGAGGAAAGGAAATAAAAAAATAAACAAACTACAAAAGAAGTAATGAATATTCAATATGAAACCTTTTAGGAGCATTACCAACATTAAAAAAAAAGATCTTTCATATATAACTATAAAAAGAGACTTATGTCAACTTGTTCAACATAAAACATTCGCTGCAAGTTTGAACTTTTGAAGTCCCACCGTTTCAACTCTCTGATTAGGAAGATCATTCCACAACCTGATCGCAGTTGGAATAAAACTTCTAGAATACCGTGTAGTATTGAACCTCATGATGGCGTAGGCATGACTTAGAATTAATTGCATATGTAGAGAAAGAAAACGGGATAATTAACGACAGAGAGTAAGAAGTACAAGTGGATATGCAGCCGAAAGCGAATAGCTGGAGACTTTCAGGGCAAATATCCCTTAAAAATAACGGTGAAGAATAAAAAGAAAAGGAAGATTATACGGGGGAAAGAGAGCGGTTGAATCTTGCATTTTTAAATTGGCGCTCAACGTCGGATTCTTCAGCAGAGAAATTTCGGGGTTTGAGATATACTGGTATTGTTAGAGCATTTCTCGAGCCTAAGCGCCTAAACTCTCTCTCTCTCTCTCTCTCTCTCTCTCTCTCTCTCTCTCTCTCTCTCTCTCTTTATATATATATCTATATATATATTTATATATATATATATATATAAATATATATATATATATATATATATATATATATATATATATATATATATATATATATATATATATATATATATATATATATATATATATATATGCACATTTATAGTAGAGGTAGTAGAAGAGAAACTGGAGGAGTGGAGAACAAAAAATGGAAAATAGAGGATTGAAGATCAGCAGGAAAAAGACAAAGTATTTGAGATTGAAAAATGGGGAGAATGGGGAAGTTAGTTTACAAGGGGAGAGATTGAAAAGAGTTGACAATTTCAAGTATTTACGATCAACAGTTGCAGAGGATGGTGATCTGGGAGCAGAAATTAACCAGAGAATACAAGCAGGATGGAAGATTTGGAAAAAAAAATATGTGGAGTACTATGCGACAGGAAAAATAGGGGTTGAGTTGAAAAGTGAAGTGCACAGCACAGTTGTGAGACCGGCAATGATGTATGGATCGGAGACGTGGGCAATAAAGAAGACAATAGAGAAGAAGCTGGATGTGGCAGAGATGAGAATGTTGAGATGGATGTGTGGGATGACAAGAAGAGATAAGATACGGAATGAGGTAATTAGGGGTACCACAGGAGTTAGAGAACAAGATCCAAGAAAGTAGACTAAGGTGATATGGTCATGTCATGAGAAGAGATGAACAGTATATTGGTAGGAGATTGATGGAAATGGAGGTACAGGGAAGGAGAAGGAGAGGGAGACCAAAGCGAAGGTGGATAGACTGTATCAAGAATGACCTTCGATCAAAGGGATTAACCGGTGATGAAGTGTGGGACAGAGGTAGATGGAGAACGCTGGCCAGGAACATCGACCCCACATAAGAGTGGGAAAAGATGCAGCCAAAAAAGAAGATACACACACAATTATATATACATATATATATATATATATATATATATATATATATATAGATATATATATATATACACACACACACACACACACACACACATATATATATATATATATATATATATATATATATACACACACACACACACATATATATATATATATATATATATATATATATATATATATATATATATTTCATTAACTAATTATCAAGTTAGATAACAAATTATTATAATTTCTTTTTGAATACGAAACTCCTTCATTATTTAGGTTTAGTACGATAAAACCATGCTAGCGGGCTGGTATATCATTCTAAAGAAAAAAACTGATCTCATAATATTAAAGTACGATAAGATTTGAAACTTATATATGCCAATTATAAAGCATTTTCTTCTAGATATAAAATGGCAGGACAAGATTAGAAATGAAACTATGAGAGTGATTACACGAGTGCCATATGTGGATGAGATCATGATGAGTGGTAGATGGAGATGGTTTGGGCATGCTCTTCGCATTCCCCATGAGAGATTGGTTCACCAAACGTTCATATGGGCTCTGCAAGGCACTAGAAAAGTTGGAAGACCCAGGCCTACATGACTGAGGACTATGAGGCGTAAAGTAGATGATGAATGGTGAAGTATTGATCAAAAAGCTCAAGATGGAGACTACTGATGAGGTCTAACCGAGGCCCTTTACGTCAATACGCGTAAGAGATGATGATGATAAAAATAATGGTTGCAGAGTAGTTATATAAGTATCTGTGATAACTTCTAAAACTGATCGTGCTTTCAATTGAGTTTCACACACTCGTACAATGTAATGGTAATTTTTATCTTTTTTTCTTTTGTGTATCTCGCTCTCCCCCTCACTGTTATCAGAACCTGTTTAAGCAGCCTTGACATGAATAAGTCTGTTTGAATTCTTGTGACAGCCTTGCCTGGAACCTCCTGCATATAAACTCATTATCTGTTGAAATAAAGTCAGTTGCGTTTACCTCGGCTCTCAGTTATAACCTAACGGCCCACACGCACATAGTTTTGATGAAGAACAGAAAGAAACACAAGTTTATAACCTTAGTTTTCCAAGGAAGGATGGTTCCTTTAACACCCTTAACTCTGAACTTGGAACGTTTCATGGTGGTGAGTCAAAAGCTGTTTACGAAAAATACATCTAATATTCGTTAGATATTTGGTTCGACTTCTCTGACAATGACAATCCTGTTTACAGGACGCTCATGAATGACAGAGGCAAGGGGCAGTGACATTGCCCTATCAAGCAGGAGAATTCCCTAGATACTGACCAAATATACATATGATAATCATTCAAGCCCCCTCTCCACCCAAGCTAGGACCAATGAGGGCCAGGCAATGTCTGTTGACGACTCAGCATATATACCTATAAGCTGCCCCAAACCCACCATCTTTAGCTCATAAGGATTGTTAGGTTGCAGCAACCAAAGGAACCAACGAGTTTGAGCGGGATTCGAACCCCAGTTTGGTGATTACTAGGCAAAGACGTTACCACTTAGTCTTATTTTACTTGACTGGTGATGAACTTTCTATGCAACAGCTGATTTCAGAAGAGCTTAGCAAGGACAACTAAGGTGACCTTCTAAAATGCACGTTTGATAGCTAATCTTCATTTATTTTATTTGTGTAATATTATTAGATAAACAAGACATTAGAAAACCCATCGCTAAACTGCAACTAAACCAAAATTATTATCTAACTTACGAGTTAGAGAAAGAGGAAAGATTGACAAATTTAATTTGTCAATCACTGGAATCCTAAAAGAGGTTTTCATCTTTCTACCTTATCACCATAGCTTAAAACCAAAGATAATTAACATAATTATCAATTCAACATTAGGTGAATGTCTTTTAGGAACTAGAAATTAGACAAAATTAAAAATATTAATGCTGTTAAAAACTTAAAGATGAAATTGGAACTGCAAAACAAATGACAGATATAATAAATCTTAAGTAAAACATAGTAGGCTTAGAAAATTAATAACCCTAATCTGATCGATATTGGGAATGAGTTTATAGCAAAGAATTGACATCGTTAGTATTATTTTGGTAAATTCGTCAAGAAGGTTTACTGGTATTACGTCACAGTCAATGTGTACAAATTGTAATTAGTCATCATAGAAGTATGATTTTGGGGTTGCTACAGTTAGCTGTTAGATACCAAGAAATCGTATCTAAGGATGTTCCCAGATTCACCATCGTCAGCGACTATTCAAGATTTACGCCCCCCAACCCCCACCCAAAAAGACGCTCCTACGCCCCTGTATATACATCAACTTTTCATAGGATAAGGTGCCTCTGATGCCATCTATTGGGAGTAAAGTAAAACTCGTTACGATCTCAATTAAAGGAGAGAGCTAGAGTGGCTTCGTCTGAGGAATTTTTACAAGTGGCGTTTCTGATCAATAGATTTAGACAACAGAATGTGTTCAACTTACAACATTAATGTAACATCATATGATGATATGCAGAATGTACTACATGGAACAAGGCACACTTTATACATAATTACCTGTAATAATTGTGCTCATGATTAGCTGACAACTTCTTTGATATTGATTTACAAGATTTTTGTCAAATTTTGGGTTTTCATTCTATTGCCGAGTTCCAACGCTCTGTTTGTAAAAAAAAAAGAAAAAAAAAACAGTATTTTTGGAATTGGGATTTTTTAATGAATCAACTAAAATCAACTACTTTGAAATTATGATTTAGTAATCACACACTTCTCCGATTTTCAAGAAGAACCTGAGTTTTTCTACTGCTTGTCAAAAGATGGCAACACATGTCCCTTATTCCATTCATGTGAATAATTCTATCAAATTGCAAGAGGGTGATAGATTGATACTTATGCAGAAATATGTGTGGCAGATATAAATTATATTCAGGTTCAATCAAGTAGAATTTTGGGATATTTTTAAACCATAATTACATTATAGATTCCAAATCCCAAGGATTAAAGAGCACTGCACATTGTTTATTTTCGTGGCCATTAGATGGCGTTAGTAGTACAGTATCAAATTGCTAATTACCCCATTAACCAATCATTATAATTTTCATTACTTTATTTTTGTTGCGATTTGTGCAAACATTTGCTATAAAACAGATGCACGTGAACTTGGTGTTCCTTGTTTTCTGGGCACAACTTGATTCACCTGAGGAAATTGCACAATTCACAATAAATGTCACAGAAATATTTCCGCAGCAAACAGTCGTTAGTTCAATTACATTTGGGGGTCAGGGGAGTTACCAGACAAAATGCCACATGTATTGAAATCAATGAGACAATCAGGTGATTAAACAATTATCTAATCTATATTTCAATTAAATCTTTATGAAATCAAAAGATAATTGATGATTCCCGATATAACATGTATAGTAAAGAAGAACTAAGTAGAATAACAAGATTGTTATATTACTAAAGGCATAATAACATAGGCGAACCCCCCTCTAGCTCCCTCCCTTAATTAAGATCGAAACGAGTTTTACTTTACCGCCAATAGATGGCGTCAGAGGCACCTTATCCTAACTAATGTAGTAAGTGATTTGAGGACCACGTGTGTCAAGAAAGTGTGATAGGAAGGTTGAGGCTAGAGAATTGATCGTTGGTAAATTGTCCAACGATCGTTTCCTTATTATAAATTGAATATTTCTATCAGAAAATCGTGCGAATTTTTCATATATCATCGGAAGCAGCCTGACGTTACTTATAAAAGGGGTTAACATTTCATTTCTTGATTAAAACACATGGATAATAAGGTACAACCCTGTACAACTGACCCAGGTAACAATCATCAGCATAGTTGGGGTTGATGAGGCGGGCTTGGGACAGCGCTGCCAAATTCTATTTTCCTTTGGTGGAGAACAGCATTATTCATTACAGATTTAGGCAATTTAATGAGTACTAATAATATGCCAAAAGTTGCATGACTATCGTGTAATTTGATGTTCTTATCGTCAGCGTAATCAACATAGACAAATCGAGTAACGAAAAAGAATATTGACATATTTTTGTTTTCGCCAACGCCTGACTGTGTTGTGTCATCCACCTGCGAATTTGTGTTGTTGGTAAGGGCGTTCAAGAATATAATTCTAACAGAAAATTAACCTTACCGTAATTTTCTCTGCAAATCTATGCATGTCAGTAAGGATGTTCCTCGGTTCAATATACAACAAAAAAAAAAACCGTTAAGACCATTGCTTAAGAAATATTGTATATTTTTTATTCTGAAACTCAATTCAAATCCAGAAGAGTTTATCCATATATAAATACATCAAAAGTTAGCATGCTAATGCATCCCCCCTAAAAAAACATTATTACAATACTCCTTTATTTATTCCAGGAAAACCTTGGAAAACTTAATAACAATTCTTTTTGCGAAATTATTATTCAAAACAAAACAAATTAGCTGACTAACATTATGAAAAGAAACACAAATTCCCCAAGTTCATTACATTCTATTATATAATGACGCAGATTGTGCGAATATTCTTCACCACACAATTTACAGGGTATACCATCACTATCAATGTATTGCCAACAATAATTTTAGCCCAACCTTATTCTCATAACAAAAGTATCAACATTCGAAAAGACCTTGCTATAGGTAACATTAGTATTTTCATTAACATACTCATGATTTTGGTAAATTCGTCAAGAAGGCCTACCGGTATTTCGTCCCAGTCATTGTGTAGAAATTGTAATTAGTCACATAAAATCATCGTGGAAATATAATGTTGTGGTTGCTACAATTAGATTGTTAGATACCAAGAAGCCGTATCTAAGGGTGTTTCCTCATTTAAGAAAAAAAAAAAATCTTTTACTGACGCTGCCCTCTTCCAAAATCTTTAGCGCCTTTTCTGTTCCCGAAATTTTTTATTTAATTTTCATTCCTCTTTTTATTCTTTTAAAGCTCATACAGGTTTCTATGTCAATGCAAGGCTTTCATGTGGCCTCCTTAGCCACGTTGTCAGCAACTTCATTCAATAAAATACCAAAATGATATGAAACCAAAAAGAACTTCACAGTTATTCTTTTCTCCCAAAGCCGACAAACCAGCCCTTTACAGAGGCGTTACCCCTTTCATTAATAGAAGAAGCTATTGAGATCTATTAATTTGACTTTCCCTTTCTAAATAATTCCCATTAAACATTCTGCAATGATGGGTGATAAGATCAAGTTTGAGTTTTTTATCTCTCTCTCTCTCTCTCTCTCTCTCTCTCTCTCTCTCTCTCTCTCTCAGTTATATCTTTTGCTATATTGCCATTATATAATCAAAACATTTTCCCTTTAAATCATGGAAATGCTATTCGATTTTCAATTCTAGAGAAACCGCTTCCTTATAATTTTCGTCGTCGAAGGTAATTATTGTAAATGTCCTGTGGGATAAATAGCTGCAACCATAACTCCCATTTTTTTAATATGTTGAGATGATAATATTTTACATTATGTTTATTTACTTTAATAACATTTACAAAGGTTTATAGTAAGCAAATCATTTAGTAACTTTATTTTGAGAGATGTGTAAAAAAAATCTAAGCTGAAAAAACCTTCAACTTTTTGTACACAGATCTCAAATAAACGATCACCGAAAAACATTAAACTAAAGCCTTAATGTGTTGAGGAAAAAGAAACATCCTTAAACAGAATCACACCATTGAATGAAAGGTCTTTCTTTTTCGATTTCATAATTAAGGCTTAGGTCACCGCCTTCATATGTGGGTGGAGGGGAGGGTGGGGGTGG
Organism: Palaemon carinicauda; assembly: GCF_036898095.1. NCBI lineage: Eukaryota > Metazoa > Arthropoda > Malacostraca > Decapoda > Palaemonidae > Palaemon > Palaemon carinicauda. The sequence goes on from NC_090725.1 coordinate 279,601,871, forward strand.
AGGGTGTTTCCCCTCCTGAATGGAATTAAGTTCTTTTACTGCAGAACCTATTGCAATTGTGTTATATTTATTCAAACTATTCAAATAAAAGGTTTTGTATCAACATGAAATCCACTATGTGGGAAAATTACATCACTATTCTTGTGTTCTGAAATAGTTCGGCAGGGCGTGACGTCATTATTCAAAGTCATGTTATTAGGAGACTGTTATGAAATCACATTGAAGAGAAAACTGTCGCTTATGTATTCGGCAACATAATTATGTATTCCACTAATAGTCCATATGATAAGGTCCTTTTGACATGTTTTATAATTCCAGGTTGCAACAAAAAGGGCATTTAGAGTTTACGCACCTGGGGACATTTTTCTCTCATTGGTTGCTCATAATTGATGCATTTGTGATATGATAAAGAGATCAAAATGATTATCTTACAATTTGACAACATGGAACTCTGTGAATCATCGACACTTCATTTAATATCCAAATAGACACAGAAAAACATCACTTAAAATCTTTGAGAAATAAAAAGAAAAAATCCTAAAACGGAATATGTATGATGATTTTCTTGTATTTTGACTGATGCTGAGAGTATGTAAATCCACAAATCTCTTTTACATGGCTTTGGATTTGCCAGGAATTATACATTGAGTACTTTAGGATACTAAGATTATATATATTATGAGAGAGAGAGAGAGAGAGAGAGAGAGAGAGAGAGAGAGAGAGAGGGGAGTAAAAATAACATTCCGAATTTTGTCTGGTTTCCCACTGAGGTAAGGGTAGAGGGGACAACTGTACAAGCTAGAAATTATCTGAACATTGTCCAACATTGGTCAGCTCATCTTTACCATAGAAGGGATAAAAGGCTCTATAACGTCGATATTTCTGTGTAGTAAATAAGAAAATAAGCTCTGGGAGAAATAAATGAGAATGATTATGATGATAATAAAATAAATGACTAACTGTTAAAAAGCTAATAGACCACTATTTCAATGAAAGGAAGTTTAGGACTCAGGGAGAACAAAAGATTAGAGAAAATCCCAATTTCAAAGATTATTTTCAAAGGCACTGTATTGAGAGAGAGAGAGAGAGAGAGAGAGAGAGAGAGAGAGAGAGAGAGAGAGAATTTAACAACTAAGTGCAGCCTAATGAAGCTTCATGTGAAATTTCTCAGTGACAAGCGATCAAAGTGTTTTAGGGATTCTTTTCCCAACGGTTGTGCTAAAGAAGATTGCTCTGCAGAGGAAAATAATTATTAGTTAATGAAAGACATTTCTGTGTTAATGCATATTGCATGAATAAGGCTGATGTAAAAAAAAAAACTATATTTTCTATTTTCTTAACACATTAGTTGTCTAAGATACTAAGGCCGTTTGCAATTTATACATTATTCCATAAACTTTTCCAAGATAGCCCGTTTCACTTTCAACCAACCTTGAGACAGGATGTATTCCTCTGATACAAAAACTTCCAAGATATCAACTGACAACGTCAAAATTGCATCAAAGACGACAGGCAAGTTTATAAGGCAAGACAAGTACTCTAATATGACCCACGGCAGTTTGACAATGAAAAAATATTATTCCTTGTATCAACATACTTCTATCACTTGGTAGTCTGATCTCGAAATACTTTTTCTTTCGACTCACTTGGATTTCTAGGTAATTGACGTAAATGATTAATGAGGTAACTTATTAAACAGCTCATTCCCCTCGGTAAAAATGATGACAAATGAATCTCTCCCAGCACAGACGCAACTAAAAAACGATCAGTATAAACTCAAGGATGTCAAGCCAAGAAGAGGAATTACTGGCAATCACGGGTGATCTCTCTCATTGTAAGAAAAATCAATTAACAAAATACATAAATAATGAAAAAATATTGAGTGGTATGATGATGAAAGTGTGAGCTGGAAGCATTATATCGGCCGAATGCAGATTATTACTATTATCATTAATAATATCAGCTGAGATACATCCTTAGTTGGAAAAGCAGGATGCTATGAATCCAAGGGCTCCAACAGGGAAAAATAGTCCAGTGAGGGAAGGAAATAAAGATATAAACTACAAAAGAAATAATGAATGATTGATATAAAACATTTTAGGAACATTATCACCATTAAAAAAAGATCTTTCATATATAAACTATAAAAAGAGACTTATGTCAACCTGTTCAACATAAAACATTCGGTGCAAGTAGGAATAAAACTCACAGTTGGAATAAAACTTCGAAAATACCGTGTGATATTGAGTCTTATGATGGAGTAGGCATCACTTTGAATTAACTGCATAATTAGAGAAAGAAAACGGCACAATTAAGGACAGATAGTAGGATGTACAAGTGAAATTTAATATTATTATTATTATTATTATTATTATTATTAATATTATTATTATTATTAGTAGTAGTAGTAGTAGTAGTAGTAGTAGTAGTAGTAGCAAGCTACAACCCTAGTTGGAAAAGCAAGCTGATATAGGCCCAAGGGCTCCAACAGGGAAAAATAAGAAATAAGGAAATAAATAAAAGATATAAGAAGTAATGAACAATTAAAATAAAATATTTAAAACATTAACAACATTGTAACAGATATTTCATGTATAAACTATGAAAGAACTTATGTCAGCCTGTTCAACATAAAAACATTTGCTGAAAATGATTGAACTTTTGAAGCTCTACCGGTTCAACTACCCGATTAGGAAGCTCATTCCACAACTTGGTCACAACTGGAATAAAGCCTCTAGAATATTGTGTAGTATTGATGGAGAAGGCCTGGCTATTCAAATTAACTGCATGCCTAGTAATACGAACAGGATGGAACAACCGTAAGGAAATAGCTGGAGCTTCTTATGGCAAATATCCTTCTAAAATAACGGCATAGAGTAGGGAAGAGAAAGATTGTCTGGGGGAAAAATAGCGGTTGAATCTTGCTTTTTTATATTGGCGCTCAACGTCGGATTCTTGAGCGGATAAATTTCGGGGTTTGAGATATGCCAGTATTGTCCGAGAATTTCTTGAGTGTGATTGCCTAAACTCTATTACTGAAACTAAAAGTAAGAATTTAAAATTTGAATTGTAATATTTTTTAAATAATTAGATGCATATGCGCGCGCGTGCACACACACATATACACACACACACACACACATATATATATATACACACATATATATGTATATATATGTATACATATATATATATATATATATATATATATATATATATATATATATATATATACAGTATATATATATATATATATATATATATATATATATATATATATATATATATATATATATATATATATATATATTCTCATTACCTAATCATCAAGTTTGATAAATTATAATTGCTTTTCCAATACGAAGCTCCTTCATTATCTAGGTTTAATATCATTCTAAATTACCATATTAACGTACAATAAGATTTGAAACTTATGTATCCCAATTATAAAACTTTTTTTCTAGATATAAAACTAATGATTTAGAGTAGTTATATAAGTGTCTGTAGGTAATTGGCAATACTGTTTCACACACGCTCGTACACTGTAACAGTATATATATATATATATATATATATATATATATATATATATATATGTATATATATATATATATGTTTATACATATATATATATATATATATATATATATATATATATATATATATTCTTTTTGTGTGTGTATGATAAGTATCTCGCTCTCCCCTAGACTGTTAACAGAACCTGTTTAAGCAGCTTTTACATGAATAAGTCTGTTTGAATTCTTGTGACATTCTTGCTTGGGACCTCTTTCATATAAACTCGTTATCTGTAGAAATAAAGTCAGTTGCATTTAACTCGGCTCTCAATTATAACTTAACGGCCCACACGCACAGGACAGAAACACAAAGTTTATTTCCTTAGTTTTCAAAGGTAGGATGGTTCCTTTACCTCTCATAATTCTGAACTTGGAACGTTTCATGTTGGCGAGTCATACCCTGTTAACGAGATATACATCCAATGTTCGCTAGTTATTTGGTTTGGATGCTCTGACAATGACAATCCTGTTTACAGGCCGCTCATGAATGACAGAGGCAGTTGGCAGTGACATTGCCCTATCAAGCAGGAGAAGGCCCTAGAGACTGACCATAGCCTATATACATATGATAAGCACCCAAGCCCCCTCTCCATCCAAGCTAGGACCAAAGAGGGCCAGGCAATGGTTGTTGATGACTCAATTGATATACCTATAGGCTCCCCCAAACCCACCATCCTTAGCTCTCAAGGATGGTGAGGTTGCAGCGACCAAAGGAACTAACGAGTTTGAGTGGGACTCGATCATCAGGCAAGGTCGTTACCACATAGTATTATTTTCCTTGGCTGGTGATAAGCTTTCTGTGTATGTTCATGCAATCTGCAACAGCTGATTTCAGAAGAGTTTAGTAAGGATAATTGAGGTGACCTAAAATGGACGCTTGATAGCTAATATTCACTTACTTGATTTGTGGAACATTATTAGCTAAACAAGCCATTAGAACACCCATCGCTAAACTGCAACCAAAATTATCATTTAACTTACGAGTAAGAAAAAGAGGAAAGATTTACACATTTTCTATTTCAATCACTGGAATCCTAAAAGAGATTTTCATCTTCATACCTTATCGCCATAGTTTAAAACCTAAGATAATTAATATAATTATCAATTAAACATTAGATAATAGACTTTTAGAAACTAGAAATTCGACGAAATTGAAAATGTTAATGCCATTCAAATTTTAAAGAAAAATTGGAACTGAAAAACAAATAAAAGATATAATAAATCCAAAGTAAAAAGATAGTAGGCTTAGCAAATTAATAGCCGTAATTTGATCGATAATGGGAAGGAGTTTATAGCAAAGAATCGACATCGTTAGTATGATTTTGGTAAATTCGTCAAGAAGGCCTACCAGCATTTCATGATAGTCATTGAGTAAAATTGTAATTAGTCACATAAAATCGTCCAAGAAATATTATTTTGAGGTCGCTACAATTATCTGTCAGAAGCCAAGAAATCGCATCTAAGGGTGTTTCCTCGTAAAAGAAAAAAAAAAAAAAAAGAAAAAAAATGGTGGGGAGGCCGCCAGCCCCACCATCGTCAGTGACTATTCAAGATTTAGGCCCCCACCCCCCTAAAAAAAAGACGTTCCTACGCCCCTGTATATAAATCAACTTTTCATAGGATAAGGTGCCTCTGACGCCATCTATTGGCGGTGAAGTAAAACTCGTTACACTCTTAATTAAGGGAGGAAACTAGAGGGGGTCGTCTGAGGATTTTTTACAATAAGTAGTGTTTCTTATCAATAGATTCCGACAACAGAATGTGCTCAAATTTTAACGGTAATGTGACATCATATGATAAGCAGAATATTCTACATGGAACAAGGCACACCTTATACATAATTGAAATCTAATAATTGTGCGTATGATTTGCTGACAACGTCTTTGACATTGACTTAAATAGATTTTAGTTAAATTCTGGGTTTTTTTCTTTTGCTGAGTTCCAACACTTTGCTTGTAGATTATTTGGATCTGCTCTATATATTTTAGTGATAACTACTATTTGTATTTTACATATACTTGCCATAACTTATAACCTCAAAAATCGAAAGAAAACAGTATTGTTGGGATTAGGAATTTTCAATGAATCAACTAAAAATAACTACTATGAAAGTATGTTTTAGTAATCACACACTCAGGATGCCAGAACACTTTAAATCAATCAATAATCACACACTTCTCCGAATTTCAACAGAACCTGAGTCTTTCTACTTCTTGTCAAAAGATGGCAACACATGTTCCTTGTTCCATTCATGTGAATAATTCTATCAAATTGGAAGAGGGTAATACATTGATACTTATGCAGAAATGTGTGTGGAAGGTATAAATTATATTCAGTTTCAATCAAGTAGGATTTTTGGGCTATTTTTAAACTAACATTACATCATCAAAGATTCCTGCAAGGATTAAAGAGCTATACACATTGCTTATTTTCACGCCCAATAGATGGCAGTATCGTACCAAATTGCTAATTACCCCATCAACCACTCATTATAATTTTCATTACTTTATTTTTGTTGCGATTTGTGCAAACATTTGCTATAGAGATGCACGTGAATTTCATGTTCATTGTTTTCTGGCCACAAATTGATTCACCTGAGGAAATTGCAATATTTACAATAAATGCCAAAGAAATATTTCCTCAGCAAACAATCTTTAGTTCAATTACATTTGGGGGTCATGGGAGTTACCAGACAGTGTGCCATATTTACTGAAGTCGGTGAGACAATCAAGTGATTAAACAGTTACTTAATCTATATTTCAATTAAATCTTTACGAAACCAAATGACAATTAATGATTCGTGATATGACATGTATTGTAAATAAGAACTACATACAATAACAAGATTGTCATATTGAAAAAGGCATAATAACACAGACGAACCCCACTCTAACTCCCTCCCTTAATTAAGATCGTAACGGGGTTTACTTTACCGCCACTAGATGGCGTCAAAGGTACCTTATCCCAACTAATGTAGTAAATGATTTGAGGACCACGTGTGTCAAGAAAGTGTGTTAGGAAGGTACAGGCTAAAGAATTGGTCGTTGGTAAATTGTCCAATTGTCGTTTCCTTATTATAAATGAATATTTCTATCAGAAAATCGTGTGAATTTTCCATATATTATCGGAAGAAACCTGAGGTTACTTATAAAAGGGGTTAACATATCCTTTCTTGATTAGAACACATGGATAATAAGGTATAACCCTGTACCACTGACCCAGGTAACAATCATCAGCATAGTTATGGTTGGTGGGACGAGCTTGGGACAGCGCTGCCAAATTCGATTTCCTTTGGTGGAAAACAGCATTATTCATTACAGATTTAGGTAATTTAATGAGTACTAATAATATACCAAAGGTGCATGACTATGGTGTAATTTGATGGTCTTAAAATCAGCGTAATCAACATAGGAAAATCAAATAACGAAAAGGACTATTGACATTTTTCTGTGTTTTCGCCAACGCCTGGCTGTGTAGCGTCATCAACCTACGAATTTGTGTTGTGATAAGGGCGTTCCAGAATATAATTCGTACAGAAAATGAACCTTATCGTAATTTTCTCTGTAAATCTATGCATGTCAGTAAGGTTGTTCTTTGGTTCAGTATACTACAAAAGAAGCCCTTAAGAACATTTCTTAAGCAATATTGTGTTTTTTTTTTATTCTGAAATTCAATTCGAATCCAAAAGAGTTTATCGATAAATAAATACACCAAATGTTAGCATGCTAATGCATTCTCAAGGAATAAATATTACAATGGTCCTTTATTTATTCCAGTAAAACTTTGGAAACTTGTTAACAATTCTTTTTGCTAAATTATTATTCCAAACAAATTTGCTCACTACCATTATGTAACGAAATATTTTGAAATGCCCTAATTTCATTGCCTACTAACATACAGTACTGTATTAGGACGCAGATTGCGTGAGTATGCTTCACCACACAATCTACAGGGTATACCATCACCATCAATGTATTGCCAACAATCATTATAGCCCAACCTCATTATCATAACAAAAGTATCGACTTTCGGAAATCCCTTGCTATAGGTAACATTGGTACTTTCAGTAACATACAAAATATACCTCATACTGACGCTGCCCTCTTCTAAAATCTTTAGAGCCTTTTCTGTTCCCCAAACTTCTCGTTTCATTCTTATAGAGGTTTCTATGCAAATGCAAGGTTTTCTTGTGGCCTCCTTAACCAGCTTGTCAGCAACTTCATTTAATAAAATTCCATAATGAGATTAAACCAAAAAGAACTTAATACTTATTCCTTTCTTCTGAAGCAGACAAACCAGCCTTTTACAGAAGCGTTCTCCTTTTCATTAATAGAAGAAACTATTCAGATCTTTTAACTTGATTTTCCCTTTCTAAATAATGGACATTAAAACATTCTGCTATAATGGATGTTAGGGTCAGGTTCGAGTTTTTGATCTCTCTCTCTCTCTCTCTCTCTCAGTGAAGTCTTTTGTTAGATTGCCATTATATAATCAAAACATTCGCCCTTTAAATTATGGAAACACCATTAGATTTCAAATTCCAGAGAAACCGCTTCCTTATGATATTTGTCTTCGAAGGTAGTTATTATAAATGTCCTGTGGGATTATATAGCTGGAATCTTCTTCTTTGTCTGCCTCTTTTCCCACCTTTATGTGGGGTCGATGTTTCTGGCCAGCGTTCTCCATCTACCTCTGTCCCACAGTTCATCACCAGTTAATCAATTTAAGGTCAACCAGCTCTCGACCTTTCCAGCCATTGTCCCCACATTCAGAGTTGCTACTCTCATCCTCTCCTCAGATATTTTTCATAACTCATAATTTCTTTTAATATGTTATGATAATCATATTTTACATTGTGTTAATTTACATGAATAACATTTATAAAGGTTTATATAATCCAATCGTTTAGTAACTTTATTTTGAGAGATGAGTCAAAAAGAGAAAAAAAAATCCAAGTTGAAAAACCTCCAACTCTTTTTTACACAGACCTCAAATAAACGATCACCGAAAAAACTAAACTAAAGCGATAATGTGTTGAGGAAAACAGAAACATCTTTCACCATTGAATAAAAGGTCGCACTTTTGTAAAATCATTCTTTTTCGATTTCATAATCACGGCTTAGGTCACCGCCTTCATGTGGGTGGAGGGGAGGGGAGGGGGGGGGGGGGTGTTGCCTCTCCTGAATGGAGGTAAGTCCTTACACTACAGAGCCTATTGCAAATGTGTTCTCTTTATTTAACTATTCAAATAAAAGATTTTGTTTCAACTTACGAAATCTGCGTTTTAGGAAAATAACTTCATTATCATAGGTAGTAGGTTAGCCAGGGCACCAGCCGCCCGTTGAGATACTACTGTTTGAGAGTTATGTGGTCCTTTGACTGGCCAGATGGTACTACTATTTAAATATAAAATTTTGTTACAACTTACGAAATCCGAGTTGTGAGAAAATAACTTCACTTTTGTTGTGTTCTGAAATTGTTCGGCAGAGCGTGACGTCATTATCTTAAGTCAAGTTATTAGGAGAATGTTATGAAATCACATCGAAGGGAAAACTGTTGCTTATGTGATCAACAATATAATTATGTATTCCACTAGTAGTCCATAGGATAAGGCTATTTTCTACATGTGTTATAATTCCAGGTTGAAACAAAAAAAAAACATTTAATGAGTTTACGGACGTGTAGACATTTTTGTATCATTACTTGCTCATAATTGATGCATTTGTGATATGATAAAGAAACGAAAATGAATATCCTATAGTTAGATAACATAGAACTCTGTGAAACACCGACACTTCATTTAATATCCACATAGATTAATCCAATAGACACAAAATCGCATCCCTTAAAATCTTTAAGAAATGGAAAGAAAATTTCCTAAAACAGAACATAATAATATTCATGGATTTTGACTGATGCTGAGATTATGGAAATCCCCAAAATCTCTTTGACCTGGCTTTGAATCTACCAGGAATTATACATTGAGTTCTTTAGAAAAGTTTTAAATTATGAGAGAGAGAGAGAGAGAGAGAGAGAGAGAGAGAGAGAGAGAGAGAGAGAGAGAGAGAGAGAGAGAGAGAGAGAGAGAGAGAGAGAGAGAGAGATGGTTTGTATTCTCAGACTTGCAAAATTCCTCTACTGGATTAAAGTACGAAGACCACATGAAACTCACCCTCCTTCTTTCTTCCACTTCATCTCCATCTTTATTTCTTCCTTTATCTCTGGCCCACTACTTGTGAGTGTGTCTGGCTCCGACCATTAATCGTTCTTTCTATTGTGGGAATCCTGCTTACGGTCTATTTGAAGTTTGCAAACTCTCGATCTTTCTTTTTTCCCGTTCCCTATTTGCAAGTTATGTTCGAGGAAACCCACTCTACAGTTTCATTCTTCTAGATGAGAGGATTTCTTCCCTTTTTTATGCGCGTTTGGTTTGGCCCAGGGTGTATTAAAGCTCAAGTATCTTCTGCTTTCGATATGTTATTGAAAGAATATCCCTTAAATATTTGCAAAATTTGTTCCATACCATTTCGTATGAAAATTGAATACAGGTGTAAAGTCTCTTCATCAAGAAGCTTATTCTTTTTTTTTTTTTTTTTTTTTTTTTTTTTTTTTTTTTTTTTTTTTTTTTACAGTTGGTTTCGATCAAGAGATTAGAATACTAACATGACGTTAACAGAAGGTTAAGTAAAAGGATTAGGCTTCCGAATAGGCCGAGTGACAAAAACATCGATTTTACAGGTTATTCAACATTAGCAGTCATTAATAATTCAAGCTAAAAATTATACTAGATCTGCACACTTACAGTATTAGATCAAGTGACAAAAACTTAACACTTTAAATGGTACTGGGTATACAACTATAGTCAATTTCTTTTAATGAGGCGCATTTGCACATACTCGCAGCGGTGCCCTTTTAGCTCGGAAAAGTTTCCTGATCGCTGATTGGTTAGAATTATCTTGTCCAACCAATCAACGATCAGGAAACTTTTCCGAGCTAAAAGGGCACCGCTGCGAGTCGGTGCAAATATCCCTCGGTAAAAAAAGAAAAAAAAATGACTATAGATGTACAACTGTGATCCTTTCGCAAAAAAAAAAAAAAAAAAAAAAAAAACATCCTTTTCTTGAAATTCCATGAAATTACTCTCGGACGTAAGTGCTTTGCTCTAAGCTCCACATTTTATTTTCTCGATAATAGTAATACGACTGGACAAAAAAAGAAAATCTTTCCCTATTCAGTTATTAATTTAATCTTGGGGAGGGAGAGAATAGTTGTACTTTCTCGTGCTATATATTTTCTTTTCAAACGTTTGTAATAACTGATATAAATCTAATATATTAAACTTATTTTGTAAAGTGGTGTCATACCACACAAGATGTAAACTTGCTTTATTATATTAATCTTCACTATTCTTTGAGAGAGAAAGAGAGAGAGAGAGAGAGAGAGAGAGAGAGAGAGAGAGAGAGAGAGAGAGAGAGAGAGAGAGAGGCCACAGATGTATGTGGTCTGCATATATAAAGGAGGAATGAAATAAAAACTCATAACCCCAGGAGCATTAATTCTCAAGAACGCCTTGCTATGAGAATCTTACAGAATACAAGCGATGAAAGTCAAACTCCCATTCGAGATACGGAAGGCAACTTTCAGAGGTATCATGTCGTAATGAAAGCTAAAAACGTTTTGATTTGAAGCTTTGAGAGGATTTAGTCATACATGATATAATACGTGACGTCAAAGCCTTGTCATAAAGATGCCAAGTAATTTTGTCAATGTATTTTGAATTTTTGGATGGATTAGAGTCTTATTTATTTTTATTATCATTATTACTAATAGCCAAGCTATAATCCTAGTAGTAGTAGTAGAAGTAGTAGTAGTAGTAGTAGTAGTATCATTATTGTTATTATTAATATCATCGCAAACTCAATTACTTTCATTATTAGCGAAGCAGAATGCTAAAAGAACAATGGCTCCACTATGACCTATTTCTGTTTATACAACTTTCACAAATATCTCTTTACATAATATTTATAATTTTTCTCTCTTTTTCTAAAAGAAGTCAAGATGGAAACAGGATGGTTTACCCATCTCAGTCGCCAAAAATTAAAAAGGTTATGTTTAAAAGAACCTATTTTCTTATGAAACTTAGCTATACTCCATAAAAACCTTCAATGTAAGTTATGACATTACTATATTTGAGAAATAATCGAATATAAGTTTTAAAATCTGTCACAATGCTAAAATAGATTAAAGATCAATCATGTATAAACTATGAAACTAGACTTATGTCAACCTGTTAAAAAGGAAATCATTTGCAAAGGTTTAAGCTTTTGAAGTTCCATCGATTCAGCCGACAGTTTAGGAAGATCATTCCACAATCTGGTCAAAGCCGGAATAAAACTTCTAGAATACTGTGTAGTACTGAACCTTATGATGGCGAAGGCAGCAAGGCTGTTAGAATTAAGTATATACCTACTGTAGTACTACGTACAGAATGATACAGTCTGGGAAGATCCGAATGTAAAAGATTAAAAAGGGTCAGAATTATGAAAAATATTATGTAACAATGAACTAAGTGAACGATGGTGCTACAGATTAACATCTAGATCACTGATAATTGATTTTCAAAACTAAGTTTTCTACAGCAAATTAAGATGAGAGTCAGCAGCTGAAGACCAGACAAGAGAAAAATACTCAAAACATGGTTGAATTAATAAATTCAAACATTTCTTCAGGATTAATTCATCACCAAAAATCTTTGGCGACCATATTAATATGGCAATTTCGTGTACAATTGAAGAAACAGACCGAATGTGTTTCTCTAATGTAAGGTTGCATTCAAGAATCTTAACTTGAATTTTAAATATGTATACATTTAAAAATTCATTGTCAATACAGATATATGTATACAGTAAAAATAAAATTGTCACTAAATATCTGTATGTTTAGGAGCCGCTGTCCTTAGCCCGCTTACAATCGCACTGAGTTTTGTTAGAGTTCAACTTCATCCCAAATAATTTGCATCATAGACTAATTTTAGCTAGAACTCTATCATGGGGTTCAGAAATAGTCTGCAATTTTACGACCATAAGCGTCATTAACAGCATAAATAACTGCATTAAACTTATTTCACATGAAATGCTGCTATTCCCAAAAAGGCTACATTCCAAAAGCCGCTGCTGGGTGGACTGACGTGGGGAGGAAGGGAGTAATCCGATAGTGAGTGAGCTCAAAGTTAATAGGGTGGCTGGGAACCTGCTGATAAGACTTCTTTGTAAGTAGCTTTACCATATATTGATACTTATTCTATCTCAACTGTTGAAATGGTTGAACGATGTATGTTGCTTTTCCCCATGGAAACATGTACCCACCATCGAATTGAAGCTGCAAGATGGTTTTCATCAATATAGAAAAATAACAAGTGTTGACGTACGACAGGCATTGCAAATTCTTATTAGTATCGATGAGAGATCTTGTAAGCCTTTATAATAACAGACATTCAAAACAGGCACATAAAAGGACAAAGAAGAACATGGAGGAGGCTTTGTTGCTTTGTTTGAAAGTCCTTCAAAGACAAGATCATTATCATCATCATAGCATCGAAAGTTTGCTTCAACTTCTGAGTAAAGGGTTTCTCAATAGTGGTGATTCAGAGTCAGTTTTGTAATGGATTTATGTTATTTGAAAGTTGTATCGTCGTGGATTGAATGCATATCTTTGATCGTGATTGTACAAATTTGATAGATTTCTGATTTTGAATTCCAGTACAATCTTGATTTGAAAATATCCTTAACTCAAATAAAAAAAAATAAAAACAAACAAATTAATAATAATAATAATAATAATAATAATAATAATAATAATAATAATAATAATAATAACAATAAAGTAATTTTAACAATGAAATATGAGAAACAATTTTTCGCATTTTAGTCCATGAGCCAGACCTATAAATTTAGTATATAACTACCAAATAGGTGAATATATATAATAATGGTTTTTTGCTAAGTCCAACCTCTAAATTATCCAAAATTGAGGCTTGAACATTTAATTTTTGTTGCATAGTTCCCTAACGGCGGAATGATCTTCCTAATCGGGTAGTTGAATCAGTAGAACTTCAAAAGTTCAAAGTTGCAGCAAATATTTTTATGTTGAACAGGCTGACTTAAGTCTTTTTATAGTTTATATATGACATATCTGTTTTGATGTTGTTACTGTTTGTAGAATGGTTTATTGATAATTTGTTCTTATCATTTATTTATTTCCTTATTTCCTTCCCTCACTGGGCTATTTTTCCTTGTTGTAGCCCTTGGGCTTATAACATCTTGCTTCTCCAACTAGGGTTGTAGCTTGGCTAGTAGTAGTAGTAGTAGTAGTAGTAATAATAATGATAATAATAATAATAATAGTAATAACATCTAAAATTTACACAATTTTCAAGGTATGTTTAGGAAGTTACTATTAATTTACTCAGTATTAAATTCTATAGATACCCATGTGTAATTTACAATTCTATTTCTGATATCTGATTCAAAACTTACGATTGTATTGCAAAAAATGTATTTTAACCAATTTCTTCACACATCCCTGGAAGTTTGCCATATCACAGGAAACTGGGACCAAATGATGATTTTTGTTCTTGAAATACCCGGAGGAATTCAAGCACTATTACTAATTACATTAAAGAGCCTCTTTCATGACAGGAGTTATTTTTCTTTTCAAGATTTTGATAAAAAGGGAAATTTTTAGCTTCTTCCATAGAATGCTGTATTATTTGTCCTCTAACACTTACTTTGTTGTCAGGATATTTTTTCAAAGTTAATAATGTCCTCTGATTCTTTTACTGGGAAATAACTTCAATTAGTTACACTGCATCAATATGACTGAACCGCGGCCCCCCCCCCCCAAAAAAAAATACTATAAGCAGAGAAAAATTTATGTATCACATGTGGTGGGTTTGCTTTGCCCAGATGAACTTATTCGATTGGCTCTCTATTTTCTTGGAAAACATTCTAAAACAGCAAAAAATTCCAGTTTGATACAATATTGAAAATTGTCTGTGATTATATAACTAAACTTCCAGACATTCTGTACCATAGTAGCTGTAGATCACACGTCACTCAAAAAGTTTCTTGTAAAGCTAGGGATTTATGCTGATAAAAATGAATAAAAGTGTGAAATATAGAGACAATTAAAATGCCAGATGATATCAGATACATTATCATGAGTGTATAAAAAGATTTTTATAGTTTGTGAGATGAAATCAAAAGACAGAAAGGTTCGAAAAGTCAGGAAAAATTAACTAAAGCTGTCGATTTATAAGGTGAATAACGAATTCAAGATATTGTAACCATTAAATCAGATGGAAGGATCTTGTCATTTATTTTCAGTTGAGGCCTCTTGCTATGAAACATACGAACGAAAACAATGAACAAACTAAAAATCCCTACAAAAGTAAAGTTGATGCTGCTCTGGTTAACTTGTAAAAGTATTGTACATCCACAGTGATCTGTTCTCAAAACTATGTATAGTCCACTGTCAGCTGTCAGATCTTACACCAAAACTAGAATCTATTTTAAATGAAAATTGTGTAGAAGTTAGTGATTCAACAAAGAATCCTCTAAGCCATAACCTCAAAATAGAATTTGATGAGAACCTTAATTACTTTTTACACATAAGCGAATAGTTTACAGAAATAAGCCAATGGCCAAAATGTGAATAGCTAATCTTTCAAAAAGCTACTGTGATGCACTGTCACATGGGAAATCATATGAACGAACAGGCTTGGCCTCCAAAAATTGATGAACTAGCAGAGAAATATAATGTCTCACCAGTCTCTCATATTTACTTTTTGTAGATACTCGTTGGTAGACAAGAGGCATCGCCATCTCAGTGAATCAACAGATTAGTATTGTCTATTGGTAATGATATTCTGTAAGTCTTCCTCACTTGGGCAATCAAGACTATATCTGAGAATGTTCAAATAATTTTCATTTCAAGTCAAATTGTTTATGGCTGCCCTTATAGTCTCCTAGAAGAGATTAATATAGTACTTTGCACAGCCTTTAATCCCTGCAGTGCTGGCATACTATAACATGGACACTCTGGAAGAAACATTGAGTGGTTTACAAACTTTACATCGTGTGAATAATATTAGTGCAAAATCTGCAGTTTCATCTTATGCAGTACCAGAAAGAATACCAGTGCTAGTTTTGAATAAGGCAATGGCTCATGATCAGGCCAACCTTTTAAAACCTCTGCCACAATACATTTCAGCCAAGAAATACCCACCGTATCCTCTGAAAGTATCATATCTTTCACTGAAATTTGAGGAATTTGAATCTTAGTTTTCCTGCACGACTTTTCACGCCGAACTATAAGTTTTTGGAGAGGATTCAATATCCTAACAAGCGATCAGGTTAGAGTCGGTGCATATAAAATTGGCTATTTACCCTACATAAATGCACCAACAACGGAAATTTCAATGACACTGGAAATTCGTTGAAATATATTAGAAGTGATTGCTCTTGTTGCTGATAAGGCACTTTAAGCAAAGCTTACAGAGGTTCCCTGGACTCATCATCTCAAGTTTGGAACAAACATCCAAATGATGGGAAGTTTTCATATCATTTGTAAGCTGCTATCAGTTACTCTGTGATGCTGGGCTTCAAGACTTGTCACTACAATCAGTGGTCATAGCTGAGGGATCAATTTACGGTGTAATAGATGGGGGTGGGGAGAAATTTCACAAGCTGATATAAAGTGGATGAAGATGGCCAAACAGGCTTTGAATTTCTAACTTGAGCACCATTACCTGAAATTGTGCTTTCATTGATGTCCTGCAAATGTGTCAGATTACGCTAAGCTGGAAGTTGTCTATGTATTGAAAGTGACTTATTCTGTACACTAGCGTGTAGATTGCAGAAATGTGACTACAGAAATGAGGATGACGAATTAGAAATAGTTCTGGATATGGCAGAAGGTGAGTTTGATGATGAGTAGATACTCCATAGGATCTATTGGCAATTACAAAGCTGTGTATATTTAATGCCATTTTGAACGTTTTTCAATATACATTGTGGCTCATTGTATTTACGTGACATGTTGCATAGTTAACACATTTAGTTTGTTGCAGTTATTTTTGGTTTTCAAGAAAAATTTAACTATATTGGTGCGATAGGTATTTCCTCGAATGTTCAGGCCTGAGACATGTGTGGTAAAAATGTAAATTTTTACTGTACATTAGTGTGGCGTAAATCTTTATAGTTATTTCACGAACATGATTCAACACATGATGCCATTTCACTAAGTAACAGCAATCTTCCTTCGATGAGTGTGAAAAAATAGTTCAAAACTGCATTACTTGGCATAAATTGTTAATTTATGACTGATCTTTCGATAATTCTTATTTTCTTATTTCATCTCTCTAATATATCATTCTCCTACCCAATACACACGAAGGCTCTTATTTCAACGTTGTGTGGCTACCAGACTTTTTAATTCATTATGAATAGGGTAACTCTTGTTTTCAAATAATACTGCCTGTACGGCCATCAGGGTTTCCCACGCAAAACATTTCCTGCAATCATTACAAGACATAATCATATTTCTGATTGTTTCCCATTATTGGAGCCCAAAAGTCTGTAATTGTTTCCAAATATTGTTCTTAATAGTATCACAACTTGAAAAACAAACTTCTAACTCTTATCACTTAATCTTTTGCTAAATTTGTGTAATTGTGCAGAAATGGAAATTATTTTTCCAATATCGTTTCAGTTTCCAGGTACAAAAACTACAAAACTACCGGAAAGAAATTTTTGCTGTAATTAATTGTGATAACAGGACGAATGAAAAATTTGCTAGCTGAAATAAACCAATATGAAAAGAGCAATGATCTGGAAATTCATCTTTTTTATGTTTGGTAAAAGTCTTCAGATATTGTGAGCTTTATATTCTTGAAAATAAAGCATGCCATATTCAGAAAAATTTCCATAATATTGGATACCCAGATCACTTACACTGAGAGACTTTTCATAACAGAGGTAGCCTTAACAAAATAGGAACCGGAATAAACGATAGGTTATCAAGCCCAAACATATATATATATATATATATATATATATATATATATATATATATATATATATATATATATATATATATCTATATGTATATATATACATGTATATATATATATATATATATATATACATACATACAAATAGTTTTTATACATACTTTGGTCTTAGAAACCACGCAGGTTTATGTATATATATATGTAAATATATGTACATATATATTTATATATATATGTATACATATATATATATATATATATATATATATCTATATCTATATCTATATCTATATATATATACATATATATATATACATGTATATATATATATATATATATATATATATATATATATATATATATATATATATATATATATATATATATATATATCCTCATCAGCTGTATCTAGTCCATTGCTGATCAAAGGCCTCATACATATCCTCCCACTGCCACATTTCTATGCCCATCTATACCCTCAAATTTTCTTATTTCGTCAATAGATCGTCTTCTCTTCCTTCCGCTATTTCCTTTGCAATCTCTAGTGACCAATGCTGTTATTCCTAATGTCCATCTATTATCTATCATTCGCGTTATATGCCCTACCCATGTCCATTTCTTTTTATTTTAACATGTTGCTAGAATATCCTCGACTTTAGTTTGCTCTCGGATCCATATTGCTATTTTTTCTGATAGCAAAGCATTTAAATATATACAGTATGTATATATATATATATATATAAATTATATATATATATATATATATATATATATATATATATAAAATATATATATATATATATATATATATATATATATATATATATATATATATATATATATATAGTGTATATATATATACATATATATATACACATATATGTATGTATATATATATATATATATATATATATATATATATATATATATATATATATATATATATCGCAAGTCGGTTCTAGGACCAAAGTACGTATGCAAATAATTTGCATTCATAAAGTTCGTACGCAATCGTCCAAAAGTAAAAGTACGCAGGGATAAAGTTCTCATGCAGATGTCCGTATGATATAAAGTACGTATGTAAAATTTTAGTAATGACTAAAGTTCATTGGGACAATCTCGTATAGAGATAAAAATCGTATGGAAACATTTCTTATGAAATCATTCGTAAACAAAACAGTGCGTCGGGGGATAAAGTTTATCTGACAAAGATAATTAAGTAGCGAAAGTTGCTTCGTTTGTTTAAGAAAAATAATATATGAAAGATCTTGGTTACTTTCTGAGAAAAAGTAATCGTTGGTTCAAAGAAGTAGTATTATTATCTTAAGTTTCGGTCTTACTCTAAAAAAACATTTGTTAAGTGTTGTTATAACTTTTTTCTTACATGAGAAGTTTTCTTGACATTTACTCAAGAGATACAATGAAGTTTTTACTACTTCATATTCTGAATAAATGCTCTTTTAGATTAAACTTGAGATTTGTAAGACTTTCAACATGATATTTATGCAAGTCTATTAAATTCTTGTAATTACTAAATGAAATTTGTTGTAATATAATTAAAGCCATCATGCTATTTTCAAATATCGTTATAGACATAGCTGAATGATGTGTAATGTTTTGAATAAAAATGAAAATAGATTAGTTATAAACATAGCTGA
>NC_090725.1:279633674-279638674 GCF_036898095.1 Palaemon carinicauda
CACTGAAAATGCAGAATAAGATGTCCAAATGAAAATACCACCAATTTGCTATTCTCCCTTTCATTATTTCAATGTATTGGACACAACTTTGAAAAAGAGACGTTTTCACGGAAATAACCAGAGGATCATTCAAAGTATGAAACATTCTTATATTATTATTATTATTATTATTATTATTATTATTATTATTATTATTATTATTATTATTATTACTAGCCAAGCTACAACCCTAGTTGGATAAGCAAGATGCTATAAGTCCAAGGGCTCCAACAGGGAAAAATAGTCCAGTGAGAAAAATGGGAACAAGGAAATGAATAAACAATATAAGAAGTAATGAAAAATTAGAATGAAATATATATATATATATATATATATATATAAACATTAACAACATTAAAACAGATAATTCATATATAGACTAAAAAAAGACTTGTCAGTCTGTTCATAAACTTTGGAACCAGCAAAACTGCAATCTGGTAACCAGAGCTCCAAAGGATAAAGTGAAAGCCAGCTTTAATAAACAAAAGCATTATTTGTGAATTATGGTTGATACATTTAAGAGCAGAATATACCCTTTGATAGACTATTCATTACGCACACGCAGACAGGCACAAAAATGTACACATACACATACATTCACATGTGCATAAATATTAAAAGAAAAAAGAAATCCCATTGAGTATTGCATCAGAAATCAAAATGCATCCATTGGCCGACAACGTAATACAAAGTTAACTATCAATTATTATGGTGGAGTTGTATTGACTTCGAGTCTAAGCGTGCCGTATTAGCTCAAAAAAGTTTTCTGACTGCTGATTGGTTAGAATTATCTTGTCCAACCAATCAGCGATCAGGAAACTTTTCCGAGCTAGAAGGACACCCCCTGCGAGTCGGTGCAAATATACCTCAATAAAAAAAATTGACTATTGTAACAAACTCAACTCGATAGTGAACTCAAAATGAGCTCATAACTACCTTGATGACCTAGTGGTTTGAGTTAAATGTTTGGATTTGTTTCGACCCAGAGTTCGATGTCAGCTCTGATCAGTCACTTAACAGAACAAATATCTTTTTTTTCGGAGGAATTAATTCATAAAGTTGACTGAATTCCACAGGGAAGTCTATTTGAGGCCCATGATTCGAATGTATGAGAGGCACGTGTGGCTGTACGCATATACATACACACACACACACACACACACACACATATATATATATATATATATATACTGTATATGTATATATATATTTATATATATATATTTATATACATATACTGAATATGTATATAAATCATATATATACATATATATACATATATATATATATATATATGCATATTTCATATATATACATTATATATAATGTATATATATAAAATTTATATACATGTATATATATTATATATATGTATAATATATTTATATATATATATATATATATATATGAATTTTATATGTATACATTATACATATATATATGTATATATATATATATATACATACAAATTTATACATACATATATATATATATATATATATATTTATATATACTGAATATATATACATATATATATATATATATATATACATATATATACATATATTTATACTGTATACTTATAGATATATACATATATATATATGATAAATTTTGCACATTTTTACGTGTTTTTCATATTCAAATAAGCCATATATATTTTGATATATTAATGTCTGGATTCTCTTAACGACCTCGGGATCAGAGCCCCAGGCGAAATCTCACAAAGACAAGAGCTTGGCTCCGGCCGGGAATCGAACCCTGGTCGGCAAGCTTATATAGACAGTGACTAACCCATTCGGCCACGAAGGAAGATAAAAGTCAATGACAATTCTACTGTACTTATACCCGTCGAATTCAGGTATTTTGTACTTAGAATTGAAATCAACCCATCTTCACCATCGTAGCTAATTGGTAGTTTGTTACTTGGCATTCAATTAATGATAAATTTTGCACATTTTTACGTGTTTTTCATATTCAAATAAGCCATATATATTTTGATATATTAATGTCTGGATTCTCTTAACGACCTCGGGATCAGAGCCCCAGGCGAAATCTCACAAAGACAAGAGCTTGGCTCCGGCCAGGAATCGAACCCTGGTCGGCAAGCTTATATAGACAGTGACTAACCCATTCGGCCACGAAGGAAGATAAAAGTCAATGACAATTCTACTGTACTTATACCCGTCGAATTCAGGTATTTTGTACTTAGAATTGAAATCAACCCATCTTCACCATCGTAGCTAATTGGTAGTTTGTTACTTGGCATTCCATTAATGATAAATTTTGCACATTTTTACGTGTTTTTCATATTCAAATAAGCCATATATATTTTGATATATTAATGTCTGGATTCTCTTAACGACCTCGGGATCAGAGCCCCAGGCGAAATCTCACAAAGACAAGAGCTTGGCTCCGGCCGGGAATCGAACCCTGGTCGGCAAGCTTATATAGACAGTGACTAACCCATTCGGCCACGAAGGAAGATAAAAGTCAATGACAATTCTACTGTACTTATACCCGTCGAATTCAGGTATTTTGTACTTAGAATTGAAATCAACCCATCTTCACCATCGTAGCTAATTGGTAGTTTGTTACTTGGCATTCAATTAATGATAAATTTTGCACATTTTTACGTGTTTTTCATATTCAAATAAGCCATATATATTTTGATATATTAATGTCTGGATTCTCTTAACGACCTCGGGATCAGAGCCCCAGGCGAAATCTCACAAAGACAAGAGCTTGGCTCCGGCCGGGAATCGAACCCTGGTCGGCAAGCTTATATAGACAGTGACTAACCCATTCGGCCACGAAGGAAGATAAAAGTCAATGACAATTCTACTGTACTTATACCCGTCGAATTCAGGTATTTTGATATATATATATATATATATATATATGTTTGTATGGGTACACATTAATGGCAACTCGAAAACAAGGAAAATTCATCTGATAGGCATTGCACTTCGAACATTGGAAATGAAATATGTCAGTGAAATCAGAAGCAAGAAGAGAGTCCGTAACTTGCCTGTGGAGTAAAGAAACCTATATAAAGTTAGCCTTTGCCTCTTTTCCTCTACGTTGCAACAAGCCAGAGTGGACTAACGACCAGATACATATTTCACTACTTAGATCAAATGTTTAAGCAT
This sequence comes from Palaemon carinicauda, assembly GCF_036898095.1. Taxonomy (NCBI): domain Eukaryota; kingdom Metazoa; phylum Arthropoda; class Malacostraca; order Decapoda; family Palaemonidae; genus Palaemon; species Palaemon carinicauda. The sequence goes on from NC_090725.1 coordinate 279,636,866, forward strand.
TAAAATTCTGATAATTTCTGATAGATTTCATTAGAGACTGTCTTACTATTCTATGTAAGGTATTAGCGTGGCAGTTGGAAACATGGTTGATAGATACAGTACTCAGACCTTCGGTTGCTAGGACCGAGTTCGCTCCCATTTTACAGTTCACCAAGTCTTGAATGGGTATCTGCGTATAATGGAAAAAAGACTGTGGACTTAAAAACCGGATAATGGAAATATTTGAGCAAACTAAATGCTCTGTCATTCTAGCACCTCCTCCTGAGAGAGAGTCAAAAGTCAAAATCAAAACTCTTTATTCCATTAAAAAATGGTTATTCTGATGAGAGAGAGAGAGAGAGAGAGAGAGAGAGAGAGAGAGAGAGAACCTTCTTTGTTCTTGTTAAAGATTCAGAACCTCCGCGCCTCTAATGGCAAGAAATAAAATAACTCAATTTTCGCATGAATAAAGTGGTCTCGAATTGATTTCCGTTCGACATTACAAAGGATTTCTAATTACCACCTTTCAATAGCATTGTTAACCAAGTGCTGCAGTACATCATACATTTATGTAACCCATATCTATATTGATGGAACTAAAGAAGGTGTATGGCAGATAGGGTACTTAAAATGAACGACAGCATAAAGTGAAGTCGTTATTGCTTGGTTAAGTAACAGGAAATCTGGTGATTCGTGGAGACGTTTTATCAAAAAAAAAAAAAAAAAAAAAAAAGATTGCACTGGTTAATAGTTTCATGAATTAATTTTGGTACTGTAAGATACAATTACACACACACACACACACACACACACATATATATATATATATATATCTATATATATAAATATATATATATATATACACAGTATATATATATATATATATCTATATATATAAATATATATATATATATATATATACACACACACATATATATATATGTATATATATATATATATATATCTATATATATATATATATATTTATATATATATATATATATATATTGCGGGTACCAACTAGAACTACATTTCACTAGTCTCATATGTCTTTAGCCAGATTCTTTAGGAATAGTATTTGATTTTGGTTTTAAAAATATATCAAACTAGAATTTCAGGTACATAATTATACGTGGTGCAAAAAATAGCATCAAAATGTTTTCCAAGTCCAATTCAATATCCTCAATTTGTTACAAAGGAAAGAGGCTCTTCAAACTCAGGGTTGTGGTAATCTATTGGATACGTCTCTGCTAAGCTATCTGTTGGATGGGGGTTCGAGACCTTTTCAAGCTCCATAGTTTCTTGTAGTATCTGTAACTCACCATCCTTGTGAGTTAGGGATCCGGGGAGTTTGGGGAAGCCTATATGTATATCTGATTAGACATCAGCAGGTATTTCCTAGCCCTCCCTGGTCCTAGCTTGGGTGGAGAGAGGGCTAGTTAGCTGATCATATGTTTATGTGGTCTGTCTCTATGGCATTGTCAAATGTGCCTTGCCGCTGCCGTTCATGACCAACCTTTAAACTTTAACGAAACATATCCTCTCCCACGGGACTCACAACTCTTCATAACTTGCATGTCTTTCCAAATTGATAAAATGGTTACTGTATGTTTGAAACTGAATAAGAGTAATATGTTCATTTAAAATCCACTTAGCATAACAGTCACAGTACCAATATTGACCCATTCCTGAAATGGCTAGGTTACTCTATTCTCCATTATCCATGATTGCCATCCACGTAAAACCCCCGGGTACGCCACAGCTTTTTATACAGAACGACAAATATTTGTCTTCCACAGAGCTTAAAGAAAAGTGTTCCAACGCAAGCAG
>NC_090725.1:279641174-279658674 GCF_036898095.1 Palaemon carinicauda
ACAATTAGAATAGCGCCAACGTTATCCCTGCATGTCGTAAGAGGCGACTAAAAGGGACGGGACGAGGGGGCTGGGAACCCCCTCTCCTGTATACAAATCCTGTGAGACATTATCAAAGAGATGGAGCTGGGGGGGAGAGTGACTGCTCCCCGCACTCTAGTTTTGGGGTGTTTGAATGTGCCTGGATGTAGTACGATAAAGAGTAAAAGATGTGAGATTGGAAGTATGTTTAGAAGTAGAAGGATGGATGTATTGGCCTTGTGTGAGACAAAGATGAAAGGAAAAGGTGAAGTGATGTTTGGTGAAATGTCTGGTAGAGTGTCTGGGATTGAAAGGGGAAGAGCGATAGAGGGTGTGGCTTTATTGCTGAGTGAATGGATGACAGGTAAAGTAGGGGAATGGAAGGAGATATCATCTAGGTTAATGTGGGTAAGGGTCAGGTTGGGTAGGGAATGTTGGGCGTTTGTCAGTGTGTATGGGCCAGGTAGTGAGAAAATTGAAGAAGAGCGGAATGAGTTCTGGAATGAATTAACTAGGTGTGTAAAAGGACTGGGTAGAAGGAATTATGTAGTTGTCATGGGTGACTTAAATGCTAGAGTGGGCGCTGGAGAGTTAGAAGGTGTCATTGGGAAGTATGGCGTACCAGGTGAAAATGAGAGTGGGGAGAGACTGGTAGATATGTGTGTTGAACAAGAGATGGTAATAAGTGCTAGCTTTTTTAAAAAGAAAGATAAAAATAAGTATACATGGGTAAGAGAGGCAAATGGAAGAGTAGTAGAAAGGGCATTAATGGATTATGTGTTGATAACTAAAAGAATGTTTGGAAGATTGAAAGACGTGCACGTGTTTAGGGGTATGGCTAATGGTATGTCTGATCATTTTTTGGTGGAAGGAAAATTAGTTGTAGCAAAAGAGTGGGGGAATAGAGTAGGTGGATGTAAAAGGGAGCTAGTGAAGGTTGAAGAGCTAATAAAACCGGGGGTAAAAAGTAAATATCAGGAAAGGTTGAAAATGGCATATGACGAGGTGAGAGTAAGAGAAACTGGTAATTTAGAGGAAGAGTGGAAGTTAGCAAAAGAAAATTTTGTTGGGATTGCAAGTGATGTATATGACAAGAAGGTTGTTGGAGGCAGCATGAGGAAGGGCAGTGAATGGTGGAATGAAGGAGTGAAGGTAAAAGTGGAAGAGAAAAAGAGGGCTTTTGAAGAATGGCTGCAGAGTAATAGTATAGAGAAGTATGAAAAATATAGAGAGAAAAATGTGGAAGTAAAGCGCAAGGTACGTGAGGCAAAGAGGGCAGCTGACCTGAGGTGGGGTCAGGGACTGGGTCAGTCATATGAAGAGAATAAGAAGAAGTTTTGGAAAGAAGTGAAGAGAGTAAGGAAGGCTGGCGCAAGAATTGAAGAGACAGTGAAAGATTGAAATGGAAGGTTGTTAAAAGGAGAGGAGGCAAGGAAAAGGTGGGCGGAATATTTTGAAAGTTTGCTAAATGTTGAGGATAATAGGGAGGCAGATATAATTGCTGTTCCAGGTGTTAAGGTGCCAGTGATGGGAGATGAGAATGAGAGAGAGATTACTATAGAGGAAGTGAGGAGAGCACTAGATGAAACGAGAGTAGGAAAAGCATCTGGTATGGATGGTGTGAAAGCTGAGATGTTGAAAGAAGGGGGTGTGACTGTACTTGAATGGTTGGTGAGATTGTTTAATATGTGTTTTGTGTTGTCAATGGTACCAGTAGATTGGGTTTGTGCATGTATTGTACCACTATATAAGGGTAAGGGAGATGTGCATGAGTGTTGTAATTCAAGAGGTATTAGTTTGTTGAGTGTAGTTGGAAAAGTGTATGGTAGAGTAATGATTAATAGGATTAAGGATAAAACAGAGAATGCAATCTTGGAAGTACAGGGTGGTTTTAGAAGAGGTAGGGGTTGTATGAATCAGATTTTTACAGTTAGGCAGATATGCGAGAAATATTTAGCAAAAGGTAAGGAGGTGTATGTTGCGTTTATGGATCTGGAGAAAGCATATGATAGAGTTGATAGGGAAGCAATGTGGAATGTGATGAGGTTATATGGAGTTGGTGGAAGGTTGTTGCAAGCAGTGAAAAGTTTCTACAAAGGTAGTAAAGCATGTGTTAGAATAGGAAATGAAGTGAGCGATTGGTTTCCGGTGAGAGTGGGGCTGAGACAGGGATGTGTGATGTCGCCGTGGTTGTTTAACTTGTATGTTGATGGAGTGGTGAGAGAGGTGAATGCTCGAGTGCTTGGACGAGGATTAAAACTGGTAGGCAAGAATGATCATGAATGGGAGGTAAATCAGTTGTTGTTTGCGGATGATACTGTACTGGTAGCAGACACAGAAGAGAAGCTTGACCGACTAGTGACAGAATTTGGAAGGGTGTGTGAGAGAAGGAAGTTGAGAGTTAATGTGGGTAAGAGTAAGGTTATGAGATGTACGAGAAGGGAAGCTGGTGCAAGGTTGAATGTCATGTTGAATGGAGAGTTACTTGAGGCAGTGGATCAGTTTAAGTACTTGGGGTCTGTTGTTGCAGCAAATGGTGGAGTAGAAGCAGATGTACGTCAGAGAGTGAATGAAGGTTGCAAAGTGTTGGGGGCAGTTAAGGGAGTAGTAAAAAATAGAGGGTTGGGCATGAATGTAAAGAGAGCTCTATATGAGAAAGTGATTGTACCAACTGTGATGTATGGATCGGAGTTGTGGGGAATGAAAGTGATGGAGAGACAGAAAATTAATGTGTTTGAGATGAAGTGTCTAAGGAGTATGGCTGGTGTATCTCGAGTAGATAGGGTTAGGAACGAAGTGGTGAGGGTGAGAACGGGTGTAAGAAATGAGTTAGCGGCTAGAGTGGATATGAACGTGGTGAGGTGGTTTGGCCATGTTGAGAGAATGGAAAATGGCTGTTTGCTAAAGAAGGTGATGAATGCAAGAGTTGATGGGAGAAGTACAAGAGGAAGGCCAAGGTTTGGGTGGATGGATGGTGTGAAGAAAGCTCTGGGTGATAGGAGGATAGATGTGAGAGAGGCAAGAGAGCGTGCTAGAAATAGGAATGAATGGCGAGCGATTGTGACGCAGTTCCGGTAGGCCCTGCTGCTTCCTCCGGTGCCTTAGATGACCGCGGAGGTAGCAGCAGTAGGGGATTCAGCATTATGAAGCTTCATCTGTAGTGGATAATGTGGGAGGTTGGGCTGTGGCACCCTAGCAGTACCAGCTGAACTCGGCTGAGTCCCTGGTTAGGCTGGAGGAACGTAGAGAATAGAGGTCCCCTTTTTTTTTTGTTTCTTTGTTGATGTCGGCTACCCCCCAAAATTGGGGGAAGTGCCTTTGGTATATTTATGTATGTATGTATATATATATATATATATATATATATATGCATATATACATATATATACATGTATATATATTATTTATATATATATGTATATATATAGTGTGTATATATATATATATATATATATATATATATATATATATATATATACATAAAAATAACATGTGTATATGTGTGTGTTTGTGTGTGAGAGACTGTCTGTATATTTATGTATATATATGAATTTACATATGGTATGTGGGCAAAGTACTCTAAAGAAAGTTGAATCATAAATTATGAAATCTGACTGATTTTATTCGGGGAGTAAATCTTCAGGAAGAGATAGAGAAGTAAGAAGACCCTTTTGGGAGGGTCATTTGATTTAAGACTTTTTGAAAAAGATATTCATTCTCTACAAGATATAATTGAAGTGATATTCTTAAAAATGGTTGTAGACAAATGATTGAATCGTATTTTCATCACTCATTAAAAGATAATTGTTTCGGTGGCAATACAGAATATATATATATATATATATATATATATATATATATATATATATATATATATATATATATATATATATTTATATATATATATATATATATATATCTTTTTTATAGAAAAGAGTTAAGTTGTATACATGAGGTATGGGTAACAAAGTACTATTCCCTAACCCTTAGAGAAGTCATAAAGACACCAAGATCGACAAACGAGGTTTATGATTTATTCCAAAGTTAATAATCAAGCTATAAAACAAAAGGATGGATACTTTTGACTCTTCCATTGGACAGTTATAACAGTGGTACGAATGAAAAGTTGGATTTGAGTTATGTAAGAACGTGTGCAAAGATAGTCATCTGAAGGATTAGAGTGGTCATTTTCATTTTGGATGTAGTGAACCAGTGTTATGTTTAAAAGAGAAAAGATGACCAGATATCTCAACAATCATAAACGACTAAAGTCATGCCTTCAAGAAAGCATGAACCTTAAAACATTCTAAGTAAAGAATACTGATGTCATATGGTTATATATAGCCGGATTAGGATGACTATAAAGGTCGCTTATGAATTGCAGGGGCAAGTAAAGGACAGTGACGATCCCTAGAGTCAGGACAATGCCCTAGAGACTGACCATAATGATTGGCCCCCAACCTCCATCTCTACGAAAGCTAGAACTAAGGAGTGCCAGGCAATGGCTGCTGATGATTCAGCTGGTATATCTATAGATTCCCCCAAACACCTCATCCTTAGTTCACAAGAATGGTGAGGTTTGAGCAAGACTCGATCTCACTTCCTGCAGATCGTCATACAGGGCCGTTTTTTAATAGGGTACCACTTTCCCAGATACAGTGAAATCGTTGAAAGCTGAATATACGTAGATAATATTAGAAAGTGATTTCTTCACTTGATATGGGAGGGATTAATGGGTTACGATAGAATAAAAGAATAAAAAAAAAAATGACGGATTTGTCAATTCCATCAGAAAAATGACTTACAGTGAAAGCTTTAAATAAATCAAGGGACATACACGCCGATAAGCTAGGATATGACCTTCCAATATTAGTGCTACAAAATGATTGTGCTTAAGCAAAACCCACGATAGGGAGATTTTGTCTTTATAAAAGATCTCAGGAAATCTCTAAGTAGGATTTTTCAACTGGCACTAGTCTTCTCCCATCTACCACTCCCATTTATTTTATATATTCTTTCAACATGCTCTCTGTTTTTCATTTCTGTCTATTCGTCCCCCCCCCCCCCCTCTCTCTCTCTCTCTCTCTCTCTCTCTCATTGTTTGCAGTTCATCTCTCTTTCTCCACGTTTTCCAAAGCCTCTTTACCTATTGTATTTCTCCCAAACTCTCTTCTTCCCGGTACTTCCTACCCAGTCAGTTCCTCTCCATTAGCCCTCTACTACTTTTTCTTCTTCCTGCAACCCTTTTCTCTCTTTTTCTTGCCCCTTCCTGCTCTCATTCCAAAACCAACTGTGTCTCATCTCTCTCTCTCTCTCTCTCTCTCTCTCTCTCTCTAGCACACGTACCTACCAAGAAGGATATTCACTGTAGGCGTGAGTTCGTTATTTCGAGGCACGTATTTTACTCAACTTCACCTAATATAACAAGCGTTATTTATGGGGTGACATTTTTCCGTCAGTTATTCTTGCCGAACACGTGAACGCGCCATTCACCCAGGTTTGCCAATAGCAGCTCCGACGAACAAACGCCTTAATCCCCATTGTCCGGTTAATAAGTCACGTTCATTCACGTCATACAGGACGATTTTAGTCCTTCAAAAGGCCTTGGTATTTGCAAGTTTGCTTATCTTTTTTCTTTTCCGGTTGTGTCCCTGGCAATGATGTTTACAATTCGAATTTCGAAAATTCTCTGGCAAATAGGAACATTTTAACGGGAAAAGTATCACAAACGAAGGGAAAATAGCAAATACAACCCAAATTTGTGCTTTGATTTTATTTTGGCTTCTTACATTTGTATTCCGACAGAGTATGGGGAAATTGATTTTATTCGAATTTCAGATCTGAGATAAGCCTACTATACACATTTCTCTAATGATAACAGAGATCAATACGAGTACCCTATGGCTACCCATATCATGCTCGAGGCTCGATGTCTAGAAACACATTTCTTCTGCCTTTTTTCCGTATGAATGGTGTAACACTTACCCTTTAAAAATACATAGGTTAAATACATTAGAAGAGACAAGTAAGAACCAATAAGGGTTGACCCGTTGAGTTTGCCAATACCATTCAGTGTCTGTCACACTGTGTGAGGTTCGGTAAGGCCAAGAGGTTGGTGGAGTAATTAGGAACTCTTGAGTTATTGATATAGAACATGAAGAGGAGAGGTGGGGGGGGGGGGGTTATCTTAGACGAAGTTGTAGTGAAATCTAGATAAACAAATGAGATATGTCCTCTATAAAACAATAAAATTTGACTCAATTATGTAAACAATTATGATCTCTGAAGGCCCTCATTAGATGTGACAAGGTAACAAACCAGAAAGAGAAGCTCAGAATTAGCAACAAGAAGTTGTATAAACAAGTTGTATGATGTATCGTACGAGATATTGTATCGGCATCTGCTCAGCTGCCTGTTATTGGGCTCAAAGGAATAAAACACATTTGTACTCATACGCTATTCAGTCACTTAAACACCCAACACGAGTATTTGCAAAGCCACATTTATAACCTATGATTTGACCCTTGCATGAAAGGCTGCTAGGTTTTGTTCAAGTCAATATTACATTAGAACTACAGCGTACAACTTTTAGTCTCAAACATTATTATTATGGAAGAGCCAAGATGGGATAAGTGGGTAGGGGGGATACTAATGCTCTGGTAGTGTTGCAATAACCTTACTTTTGATTTGGCTACTTATAATACTCACCTAGGTATGCTTCAACAGTATCATACAAGAAATATCCTGTGCATTATTTTGATTACTATATATATATATATATATATATATATATATATATATATATATATATATACATACATATATATATATATATATATATATATATAATATATATATATATATATATATAGAGAGAGAGAGAGAGAGAGAGAGAGAGAGAGGAGAGAGAGAGAGAGAGAGAGAGAGAGAGAGAGAGAGAGAGAGCGGAGAGAGAGAGAGAGAGAGAGAGAGAGAGAGAGAGAGAGAGAGAGAGAGAGAGAGAGAGTATAGCCAGACACGTAGCTCTTCATTATGAATCATATAAATGCATACAGAAAAAGAAAATATATTTTCTATATCTAGGCTTAGAGCAGTCTTTCATATTCTCAAATAAGCTTTCATTATCAACTGAGTAATTCTGCACACTTATTTGCTCCCTGCTTTCGCGTAAAAGATAAAATAGATATTTTCTGAGAGAAAGCGGGTATTGATTCTACTGCATTTTAAAAACCACCATTTGCAACCTCTAATGTGCAAGCATTACTAAACTGGTTTTACGTACTTCGAGTTCTTAACGCATAAAAACGATTATTTTGAAGGGTTTATTCTGCATATAAACTAATGCTTAAAAGCATATAGTTTTATATTGGCGATATTTATTCTAATGTAACTGTTCTTAAAATATTTTATTTTTCCCTGTTTCCATTCCTCGCTAGGCTATTTTCCTTGTTCGAGCCACTAGGGTTATAGCATTCTGCTTTTCCAACTAGGGTTGTAGCTTAATAATAATAATAATAATAATAATAATAATAATGTAAAATCTGGTAAAAATCAGTAGTTTCGAGAGTGCGTACAGACATTCATGATTCTGGCAAACGTAGAGTGCAAATAACTTGAAGAGAAGTAATCCTTATAAACATGGTTTGTAATTACCTCTCGTTAAACACGCCTTGTTTGAGTTGCTTTCAAGCACCTGTAATAAACATCGCGGGTAAACATAGCTTTTGTGATAGACTTTCAAGTAACGCATCTACGAGGCTTGTAAATTGCTCTTGCGCTCAATAGTAATATACGATAACAAACGTCTAACCATTCATGCTCTTTTAAGTGCAGTTGAAGAGACCACGAGATATATCTGCATTCGTTGTCCATTTCTTTATCTGGTGTATTCTTAAAACATGGAAGACTAATAGTGTGCAAACAAAAGTCATGGGTTTGTTTATTTGCTTAAATTTTACGAGTTTTCAGTCCCTTAATGATGTAGTATAGGTAAACGTTATTAGATTAAAAATTAGTAGTAGACGCTACGGTTTCCTTAAGTAATTGGGTACTTACGATGCCAATTTAATTTCAGCAAAGCAGTAATAAGAGGATTTACTAATCTATTTATTGGTTAATAACTTTACTAAACTGAATAATTTGGAATGTAATTGTAATCCAGATTAATGGACTCCAGGGCGAGTGCTCTATACGATCTAACATATGGATGGGCTTGACGTGCAAGAATTTCCAGAGAGAAACATAAAAAAGATTTCAGCAAAGAAGTATAGACCCAAAACTAATCTAAATTTGATCAATCTTTAACAAATATTCTTGTGAACGTGGAAACCCATTGTGATTGTACATATTTTTCAATTGTATGTTTCGTTTGTTTCGTTAGATTATGGTGGATTCACGCTTCGTGGACTATTCTGTTAAAAAGAAGTAATAAACGCATTCTAATATAATCATTGTTATCTTATGAAATATTTTGAGTACTTGCAGTACCCCTTTGAATCCAAGTAAGCAACAATCACAAAATTAACTACGTAGTGTATGACTGTTTTATGATATAGAACATCTAAAAAAAAATTCTAAACACAATTAATGTACTCTACAACACGAGTAGCTCATGATTGTTTACTCAATGGTGTACAATAGTCTCCAGATCGTAAAGCTCAAAGAACTGATTAAAAATGAACGATATTATTACTGTAGCTCCATGGCGACACACCAACTACGGAAGTAAGGAGGTAACCTCATAGCTTCTATGTCGACATCACTGTCACGGAAGTAGGGAGGTAACCTCACAGCTTCCATGTCAACACCACCGGCATGGAAGTAAGGAGGTAATCCCAGAACTTTCCTGTCGACACCACCGGCATGGAATTAGGGAGTTAACCCCAGAGCTTCCATGTCAACACCACCGGCATGGAAGTAGGGAGGTAACCCCAGAGCTTCCATGTCGACACCCCCCACTCGTAAGTAGTGAGGTAACCCCAGAGCTTTCATGTCGACACCACCGGTACAGTAGTAGGGAGTTAACCCCTGAGCTTCCAAGTCGACACCCCCCACACGTAAGTAGGGAGGTAACCCCATAGCTTTCATGTCAACACCACTGCACAGAAGTAGGGAAGTAACCCCAGAGCTTCCATGTCGACATCACCGGCAGGGAAGTAGGGAGGTAACCGCAGAGCTTCCATGTCATCATCACCGGCATGGAAGTAGGGAGGTAACCCCAGAGCTTCCATGTCAACACCACCGGCATTGAAGTAGGGAGGTAACCCCAGAGCTTCCATGTCAACACCACCGGCATGGAAGTAGGGAGGTAACCCCAGATCTTCCATGTCGATTCCCCCACTCGTAAGTAGCGAGGTAACCCCAGAGCTTCCATGTCAACACCACTGGCATGGAAGTAGGGAGGTAACCCCAGATCTTCCATGTCGACACCCCCACTCGTAAGTAGTGAGGTAACCCCAGAGCTTTCATGTCGACACCACCGGCACAGTAGTGGGGGGAAACCCCTGAGCTTCCAAGTCGACACCCCCTACACGTAAGTAGGGAGGTAACCCCATAGCTTTCATGTCAACACCACTGCACAGAAGTAGGGAGGTAGCCCCAGAGCTTCCATATTGACATCACCGGCATGGAAGTAGGGAGGTAACCCCAGAGCTTCCATGTCGACACCCCCACACGTAAGTAGGGAGGTAACCCCAGAGCTTTCATGTCGACACCACCGGCACAGTAGTAGGGAGGAAACCCCTGAGTTTCCAAGTCGACACCCCCCACACGTAAGTAGGGAGGTAACCCCATAGCTTTCATGTCAACACCACTGCACAGAAGTAGGGAGGTAACCCCAGAGCTTCCATGTCGACAACCCCGTCACAAAAGTAGGGAGGTAACCCCATAGCTTCCAAGTCGACACCACCATCACGGAAGTAGGGGGTTAACACCATAGCTTACTTGTCGACACCACCATAACGGGAGTAGGGCAGTAACCCAATAGCTTCCATATCGACTCCACCATCAAAGAAGTAGGGAGGTAACCCCATAGCTTCCATGTCGACACCACTATCACAGAAGTAGAGAGGTAACCCCAGAACTTCCAAGTCGACAACCCCACAAGTAAGTAGGGAGGTGAACCCAGAGCTTTCATGTCAACACCACCGGCACAGAAGTAGGGAGGTAACCCCAGAGTTTCCATGTCGACACCAACGGCATGGAAGTAGGGGGGTAACCCCAGTGCTTCCACGTCGACAACTCCGTCACGAAAGTAGGGAGGTAACCCCATAGCATCCAAGTCGACACCACCATCACGGAAGTAGCCGGGTAACACCATAGCTTCCATGTCGACACCACCATAATCGAAGTAGGGAGGTAACCCAATAGCTTCCATGTCGACACCACCATCAAGGAAGTAGGGAGGTGACCCCATAATTTCCATGTCAACACCACCATTCAAGAAATAGGGATGAAACACATAGCTTCCATGTCGACACCACCATCAGGGAAGTAGGGAGGTAACTCTATAACTCCTTGTTGACACTACCGTCACAGAAGTAGGAGGAATATATCACTATAGTTTCATATTACGGAAGTGGGGGGTTAATCACATAGCTTCCATTTTGACACCACCGTCATGGAAGTAGGGACATAACCCTAAAGGCCAATATCGACACCACCTTGACGGAAGTAAGGAGATACTTCATAGCTCCATGTTGATGCCACCGTCACATAAGTAAGGAGATAACAACATAGCTCCATGTCGACACCGCTGTCACGGAAGAAGGGATTTAACACCATTGCTCCATGCTGACACCACCGTCACGGAAGTAGGAAGATAATTTCAAAGCTCTGCAATAAAAGGAGAGAAATGCACATAAGTGTAACCACTAGATACCTATTCACATCCAGAGCATAAAGTTTAAGAATTACCTTCTTTATTATTGTTCCGGCAATTTCTTTCCTCTTCCACCAAGATTTGGAAATGTTGCACATGCTGTTTTTACAGATGCTTGTAACCTTCCATAAATGCTTTGTTGCACAAATACACACGTCTGAAGTTTGTCGCAATATATATTCGGGATACTATCTACAGTCACTAAGGAAAATATTGACCAAACAGATAGATATTCCTTCAAGAAGAGGAACCTTTTTAGTCAGGTCACTTGACCAAAAATTGACAGACTATGAGATAGGCTATATATTTCAAGTAGGTTTTTCAGTTTTTTTAAATGTATCAGTACTGTACCAACCGTGTTTCACACAATTGTACATAATTCCTTTTGTATATATTATGCTTGTATCTTCGCTCTTCCCTCGCACTAAAACGAACATGAAAATTCATGTCTGGTCTTTCCTCTGTAATATTGTCTGTCTTGTGAACTTGTTATGTCCTGTTGCCTTGAGATTTTGTATATAAGGAGAGAGTTCTACAATAATATAACTCAGTCGTTTCCAACCTGCCTTTGAGTTCACAACCTTACTCGGCGCCGACACATTGGTGACCCCGGAAGTCGACTCGCTCCCACTGCCTTCCACCCCCACCTCCCTCGCCCCTCCATCGTTGGTACTATGACGGAGACGGACTCTACTACAGCAGTTGGCGCTGCGGCCACCCCATTGAAACTTTCACCGTTCGCCACCGCAGAGGCGTTTGCTTGGTTTCAACGCGCAGAAGTCCACCTCCGTATCAGGGGCGTGACTCGCTCAACCACCAAAGCGGATTAGGTTCTCGCGGCGATACCCGAGGACACCTGCCCAGAAATATCCGACTGGCTTTGTGAACAAGGAGACACCCTAATAGCGTATGATGCCCTCAAAACATACCTTCTGCAGTAGTACTCGCCGTTGCCAACCGCCCGTATAGCAAAGCTTTTTCAGCTCTCGCAACAACCGTTGGGGGACCAAAGGGCTTCGCTTGCCCTCAGGGAAATGACCAGTATCGCTCGCCTTCAACCTGCCGCAGACGGCTCTCCTCGTGAGGTGAACCTACTTCGTGCCCTTTGGATACGCCGTTTACCCGAACCTGTACGCGCTGCCATACCCGATGTCGATAGTTTACCCATAAAGGACTTGATGACCAAAGCCGACGCCCTTATGGACAGCCACTTCAGGACCTCCATCAACGCCTCCACCCCTGACGACGAGGATGCCAATTCAACGTCAACCGAAGCTGACATGAATGCCGTAGGACATACACGCCTACCACGTGACGTGCCGAAGCGGCGATAAAGCCGCCCACCACCCACCAATCGCTCGCGCCCCAACGAACGACTTCTACAGCCACTTACTACCTCCCATCCGCCGCAGTTTTGCTACTACCACTTCAGATTCGGGGCAACCGCGAAGAAATGTGCCAAGGATTGTCAGTGGCCAAAAAACGTGTTAGTAGGCCATCGCTTGTGGCGGTGGCCTCCCATGTTTCTAATCTTTTCTTTTTACAGGATGCAGGAACGGGCGTGCGATTTTTGGTAGACACGGGTGCTTGTCGTTCTCTTTTGCCAAGGAAACTCTTCAAGGCACAACGTAGTTTGTCTACATCTGCCGACGTCCGCTTGGTAGCTGCCAACGGATCTGCGATACCAACCTATGGTTACGAGAACCTCACATTATCGTTCGGAAACGGTAAATTCAATTGGAAGTTTCTCGTTGCTGACGTCACAATGCAAATCCTCGGTGCGGATTTCCTCTCTCATTTCCACCTTCTGGTCGATGTCGCCCACCGACAATTGGTCAACGCAGACTCGTACTTGTCGACACCTCTTCAACCCGCCCCCTCTAACCTCGCTCTCCACATCAGCGCACCCACGGATGCCTACGCCCACCTCCTCACGTCGTACCCGGAAGTTTTCCGTCCAGAACTTCGCCAAACGCCCACGGTTCCTGCCAAGCACGGTATTTATCACCATATCAAGACGACGGGACCCCCAGTCTTCGCAAAATTCAGACGTCTGGCACCGGAACGATTGGCAGCCGCCAAACAGACGTTCACCGAAATGGAGAAAATGGGCCTTTGCCAAAAGGCCTCCAGCCCATGGTCGTCGCCCTTACACATCGTTCTGAAGAAAGACGGCTCCCTCCGTCCGTGCGGGGATTACAGGCGCCTGAACATGCAAACAGAACCGGATCACTACCCCCTCCCAAACATTGCCGACGTGACCTCCTACCTGCACAAAGTGAAGGTTTTCTCTACGCTCGACCTCCTGAAGGGGTATTATCAGGTACCTATGAACCCAGAAGACATCCCCAAGACCGCCATCACCACTCCGTTTGGTACATACACCTTCAATTACTCCTGTTTTGGCCTTCGTAATGCTGGGGCAACGTTTCAACGTCTCATGGATGGCATCTTAGGGGACCTCCCTTTCTGTGTATGTTATGTGGACGACATACTTGTGTTCTCCTCCTCAAAAGAGGAACACCTCCGTAACCTGCGCATCGTGCTCGACCGCCTGCAACAAAACGGCCTTGTAGTCCGGTACGACAAGTGTACCTTTGGCGCCAACGAAATATCGTTCTTAGGGCACCGCATCACTCCTGAAGGTGTCCTCCCCCTCCCTGAGAAGGTAGCAGCCGTTCAGAACTTCCCCGTGCCCTCGACCGTCAAAGCTCTGCAGGAATTCTTGGGCATGATCAACTATTATCACCGTTTTCTGCCAGCCATTGCCGCCACTCTTGCTCCCCTCTACGCCTCCCTTAAGGGCAAGCCAAAGGACCTGAAGTGGGGTCCCCTTCAAGAAGCAGCCTTCTGCAATGCAAAGAAGGCCCTATCAACTGCTGCGGCTCTCACTTTTCCTATCCCACACGCCCCTCTCCTTCTCTCCACCGATGCCAGCGACGTTGCTATTGGTGCAGTACTCGAGCAGGTGGTCAAAGGCTCGCCCCGCCCATTGGCCTTCTTCAGCAGAAAACTGTCCAAGGCGGAATCGGGTTATTCTACCTTCGATCGAGAATTGCTGGCGGTGCACTTGGCTGTCCGTCATTTTTGCCATTTCTTAAAAGGTACGCCCTTCGTCATTTGCACAGACCACATACCTCTGGTGCATGCCTTCACTCGACAGTCTGACGCCTGGTCCGCCCGTCAACGCCGACATCTCTCCGCCGTGGCTGAATACAATTGCACCCTCCAATACGTCCCTGGGAAAATTAATCCCGTTGCCGATGCCCTGTCAAGAAACACGTTGGTTGCCGTTCAACTGGGATTGGATTACAACGCCCTGGCTGAAGCCCAACGACAGGATCCAGAGTATCAAGCTTGTAGGACATCCTGCACGTCCCTCCGTTGGGAAGACTTTCCCCTTGAAGACTCCAACACCACCCTCCTCTGTGACGTCAGTACTGGTAGACCGCGATCTTGGATTCCTGCTCCCATGCGCCGACAGGTGTTTGATTTCATTCACGGCCTTTCACATCCCTTGTGCCGTTCTACTACACAGCTGCTGAAGGCAAAGTTCATTTGGCACGGCATTTCTAAGGATGCTAAGGATTGGGTCTGCGCCTGTACTTCTTGCCAAACTTCCAAAGTACATCGACACACGGATTCAGGAGTGGGCACCTTTCCTCAACCTCAGCGTCGTTTCGCACACATTCACGTCGACGTTGTAGGCCCCCTACCCACATCACAAGGACATCGTTACCTGTTTACCGTCATCGACCGCTCCACTCGTTGGCCTGAAGCCATTCCCATGGAAACTGCAACGTCCGCCTCATGTACATCTGCCTTACTCTCTGGATGGATTTCAAGATTCGGTATCCCTGAGCATATTACTTCTGACAGGGGAACCACTTTCACCTCTCATTTGTGGACGTCATTAGCGAATCTCCTGGGCATCACCCTACATCAGACAACGGCCTACAACCCCGCTGCCAATGGAATGGTTGAACGCTTTCATCGCACCCTCAAAGCAGCTTTGATGTCCCGCTGCAAGGATTGCAACTGGTTTACTCAGCTTCCCTGGGTCCTCCTGGGACTAAGGACCATTCCTAAAGACGCCCTCGACGTCTCGGCAGCTGAAATGGTGTATGGCGACCCGTTGGTCGTCCCTACCGAATTTTTTCCTTCTACAACCTCCTCCGACGATCTCCAGCGCATACGTCGCGTCGTGGGAAAATTTACTCCGTGCCGCCAGACTTACAAGCCCCCAGCGAAGCATCACATACCAACGGACTTGCACTCTGCAACGCACGTCTTCCTGCGCAACGACACCAGCAAGCCACCACTAACGCCCCCTTACACGGGCCCTTTCCTTGTGATCCGACGCAGTCCGAAAGCATTCCTCCTAAACATTCGGGGCAAAGAAGACTGGGTCTCCATTGATCGTCTAAAACCTGCTTATCTTCTGCCAGATGACCCGCCTACAGTTCGCCTCTCTAGATCAGGGCGCCCTATTTAACATGTACAGTATGTCATTTTTAGGGGGGGAGCCATGTACCAACCGTGTTTCACACAATTGTACATAATTCCTTTTGTATATATTATGCTTGTATCTTTGCTCTTCCCTCGCACTAAAACGAACATGAAAATTCATGTCTGGTCTTTCCTCTGTAATATTGTCTGTCTTGTGAACTTGTTATGTCCTGTTGCCTTGAGATTTTGTATATAAGGAGAGAGTTCTACAATAATATAACTCAGTCGTTTCCAACCTGCCTTTGAGTTCACAACCTTACTCGGCGCCGTCACAGTACTATGAATGAAAGCGAGTGTGTCTAGATATTTCTAAAACTTATTTCTGAGGGGTAATGAACTAACAAAGAATGCGGAGATTTATAAAGTTCTTTTGTTTGTCTTTAATGTATTTCTCCCATGTTTCAAATTGGTATGCATTCTGTCTAGAAGGCCCATTGGAAACGTCCCTGCCGATTAATCTGCCGGTGGCCGATGTGGTAACGTCCCTGACTTGTGAACACCAGACTGGGGCTCGAGTCCCGCTCAATCTCGTTAGTTCCTTTGGTCGCTGCAATCCCACCATCTTTGTTAGCTAAGAATGTGGGGTTTGGAGGAACCAACAGGTCTATCTGCTGAGTCATCAGCAGCCATTGCCTGGCCTCTTTAGTCGTAGCTTGGGTAGTGAGGGAGCTTGGGCGCTGATCATATGTATGTATAGTCAGTCTCTAGGGCATTTGCCTGCTTGCTATGCTAATGTCACTGCCCCTTGCCTTTGCCATTCATGCGTGCCCTTTAAACCTTTAAAAATTTTAAAACTGGGGTTCGAGTCTCGCTCAAGCTCGATAGTTTCTTGTATTGCCTGCAACCTCACCATCCTTATGAACTAAGGATGGGGTGTTTGGGGGAGCTTATACAGTAGGTCTACCTGTTGAGTCATTAGCAGCCATTGCCTGGCCCTCCCTGGTTCTTACTTAGGTGGAGAGGAGACTTGGGCGCTAATCATATGTGTATGTATAATCAGTCTCTAGCTAGCTAGAACATTGTCAATGTCCCTTGCAACTGCCATTCATGAGTGACCTTTAAACCTGTAAACTACGCATATTCACAGAAATACTTCCTATCCTGTATGGATGCTAGATAATTTTCTAATTCTCGAGGGTGGCTCTTGTCTTCTATCGAAATAAATCCTTTCTTTAGACTTCCCTCTTATTTGCTCCTTTTCTTTTAGGAATCGGAAAAACCCCGATGAATTGGACAAGAATCAATCAAGATTATGAAAGAGAATATAAATTTACAAGCTGATAAAATATCAATACTTAACTGCATATTACCAACAGCTTAAAACGTGCGCAAAGTACCATTAATGAGAGCCTAATTACATGGCTGCTGAGATGATTAATACAAAAATATAAGAGTAATTTCTGCCGACTTATGGTTATGGTTAAGCAGAGCGGAAGAAATTAGGAGGAAAATCACCGTGATACATAATTGTGATTACCTACAAGAGCAACCATATCATCATAATGACCATACAAACAACGCTACAAGGACAGGTTTAACCATCAACCTTTAACATATGATCAATAGTAGGTCTGTCTAATACATGTATAAAAACATGCCTGAAATTATGTATCACGGATGAATATATTTTGAGAACTGTAAAGGGTTTATTCATATCACTGAGTACATGATATTTAAATGGCTAATTAATTCATCCATAATGGGAATGAGATTTTTTAATTTGCGCAATCCTGGGATTTAGCCAGGGAAGGTTATTTCTCAATATCTCCCATAAGAAATGGTAAAGCCTCAGATTTTTTTTCAATTTTCAAAATTGAGAAGACTAGTCTTGTCAGAGAGAACTTGACTTTCTGTACAGCTGTTATTCTGTTGACTACTTCCTGATAAGCTTAATTTGATTTGCACAGGCTCACATTATTAGTAATATCGATACTAATGCCAACTTGAGACAGACTTTGCGTGCTTGTACAGGTTAAGCTTTATAATGAATAGTTTACTGAAAAGAAATTGTTCAGACATTCAAATTCTTCTTCACCCAAGGGGTTAACTACTGCACTAATTGTTCAGTGGCTACATTCCTCTTGGTAAGGG
>NC_090725.1:279671174-279681174 GCF_036898095.1 Palaemon carinicauda
TAAGGAGGGAAAAAAACAAATATCACTCTCTGACAACATAGTATCAAGACGTATTGAAAAAATGCCTATTGATGTAAAATAACAAGTGGTCAGGGAGATAAAAGATGCTGGTTTATTTGCTCTGCAATTATATGAGTCCACTGACGTTTAATCTTATTTGCAACTGCGTTTACTAGATACGTTCATGAGGTAAAATTTAAAGAGGAATTTCTATTCTGTCAGCCACTTGAAACTACCACCAAGGTGTAGATATAATGATGGAGGTAACAGACTATTCCAGTGAGTTAGGGCTAGGGATATCCAAGCCATCTTAGACAACGCTATAAAGACAGTCAATTATGTAAGATCTATTCCTGTGAACGCTCGTCTTTTCAAACAGTTGTGCAAAGGTTTAGACTCCGAGCATCAACTTCTGCTTACCTACACTAAAGTTCGATGGCTATCCAAGGACAATGTCCTGAACAAAGATTTTTTTTGGATATGCAAGATAAGGAGCATACTTCCTCAATGGTCCACTTTGAAAATCCCGTTTAGCCCATTTAGCTGACATATTTGACCAGCTTAAACTTAATCTAAGGACACAACAGAAATTCACATTGTTGACACATTGCGTGCTTTTGTTGAAGAACTGATCTAAGAAAGTTAACTCAGGTAATTTTGCTGTTTGAGAGGTTTTGTGATGTGGCTGCAGGAAGAGAAGAAAAAACAGAATCTTGCCCCCCAAATTAATTAATCAGTCACCTTCACAATTTGTGCCAAGAATTTTTCAGGCAGCCTTTCCTGATTTTGAAGAAATAGATGTCATTTGTGAGAAACCTTTTTAATGCAGAACCAGATAGTATTCTTGAGTCTGACCAAGATGAATTTTTAGAAATGAAGTTTGATTCAAGTATCAAGGATTTTCTTTAAAGAACATTATATAGTCATTCAGATCACAAGCAAGTGTATTATATCATTGAGTTGGGAAGTTTGGGTTTAAAAGCCCTTCTACCTTTTGCTTCTACTTACCTGTGTGAATCCGGGTTTTCTGCCTTATTACAAATAGAAAAAAAAAGAAAAAAAGAAATCACTTGGAATTGGAGCATGATATGAGATGTGCATTATCTACAACTGTCCCAAGAATGGATAAACTTGTAGTTTAAAAGCAAGCACAATCACCATACTAGCTACCAAATTACGCAGTATTTTTTAAGCTAACAATAAACTATGATTACTTTTATTTCTATAAATGCACGCCAGTCCTTAATTTCATAAGTAAAAAAGTGGAATTTTTGTTTTTATTTCAATGTTCAAAATTTATTTAGGATACTGTTAAATGCAGACCAGTGTTTATTTTCATAAGTGAAAATTAATTACGGAAATACTGGAAAGTGTTCAATTTCATAAGTGAATACAATGCCATGTCCTTTGAGTTTTCATTGCAACATATATGAGCTATTAACAGTGAAAAAGGCCAATATTATCCTCCAGTAATTAAAATAAAAACTATTGAAGTGTTCTAAGGAAATAGTTCTGTAAATGATAATGTGAAAATATTATGAGTGTTCTAGAAACTGTAATAAAATTCTATTATTATTTTTTTACACAATTTAAAGCGTATTGGGCCACGAGTACTTAGGAATGCCAAAAATGGGCCCTGAATACAAAAAGGTTGAAAAACACTCCCAGCAGAGGAAACCGATTACGTCACTTCCCTTTTGAATTTTAAAGGACAGTTGATCAACGAAAATATTTTCTTTCAATGTGAAGTCCATTTGTAGGGATGTTTTTCTTATGTGTTTACCAACTAAAACCAATATAAAAAGGCAAATTGAAATTATCCGTAAAATACCAACTGTCAGATTGGGTAAAAAATATCTTCAAGTGAATTACTTCAAACATCTGCCAAGCAGCCCAACGTTATTGAAACCAGTATTCTCGAATTTGAACTCAGAAAAGAATAAACCCTATATTTGCTTTATTTCCTAAAAAGTACAAAATTCCAATTTGATAAAACAAATAAATGAAAGATTAGATAATTGGAATTGAATCTAACTAAGAAAAGTAGAGAACATATAATAGTTTTAATACAGAAGATGTAAACAATAGGTTGCTCTAAGGCATTCAGATGTAGCTCATCAAAGATAATAAAAACAACAGCCATGCTTTTAGTCGAGCTGAGATAAGAAGCTTTTAGTCCCGTGTGGAATTTAGGAGAAGACAGGTAACTGAAAATTCTAAGCATATTTTTAATTCCTCGGAGGATGAAAGGACTTAATCCATTACAAATTCATTAGAAAAAGGCTATGATTCTCACTATCTATTATTGAACAATTTAAAGTCAGATTCTGCATTCTAACTGAAGAAAGAAAAACAAGAATTTAGGATAGCGTGCTAATTTTCACTTGAGTGTTACAATGTAATTGAAATCTGTCCCTATGTAATTTCAGCAAAAGGAAAGAGGAAACAATTTTTGAAAGTTCTGTATTGACCTCTGCATCAAAAGAAAATTGAAGTAATTTTTGAGGGTGTAAGGTCATTGGGAGTTGCAGAGACAAGGGCCAGGTGATTGTTCTGTCGTATAATGTCCTACAGACTACATATTTAAACGTGATCTGTGTCCAATTCTCCACCGAAGCTACAGTAGTACCAAGTATTTATTACTCAGCGGGAAGGCCTATGGGATCTTTTACAAACCCCTCATATTCATCTCCCAATGCCAGTAAGGTTAAGTTGCCAAAGGAATCTGACAAATGGAATCTGACAAATGCTGTACAGGGCTTGATTTTTGGTCCCTGGGGAGGAGTGTAAGTCGCCATCAATCCTTTTGAGTTACAATAACTCTGTTGAATTCAGTGGACATAATAAGGAATTAAACCATTAATCTCAATTTATTCAATCATTTATTTCACAGAGTTTTTAAAGTGAGAGTACGGAAAACTATCAGAGAGAAAATGTCAGGAAGAAGGAGTTCCCCAGGGTAGTGTGCTAAGTGTTACCCTATTTGCACTAGCAATTAATGGGATATTCTCTGTCATTCCTCAATATATTCTCTCAACTCTTTTTCTAGAGGAATAATCAAAGTTCTTTGTCTCCTTTTGAACTCTGCAAAAGAAAAGAAGAGACAAAGCCAGGTGGTCTCATTAACGCAATTTAGCACAGAGATGTATGAACCAATAAAGATGCCTCTATTCTGACATTAGCCAATTAAAACAAGAATTAAAATAAGTGCAGAGAGAAATAGGAAGTGGAGTCAAACTTCAATTTTAATTTAACAGAGTAAACTAGAAATCAAAGTCATTGTCTTTATTTTGAATTCAGGGAATCAAAATAAGAATTTAAAGTCTAAATTAGAGTGTGATGGAGGAAAGACGGGATCAACGTATATGTTATCAGTTTCCATTTAGACCAGTCAATAGAGGCAAAAAAGCTAAATAAGGTCAAATGTCAGGCAAAGCTACAAAAATCTGTATTGTCCTCATTATATTGATTGTGCACCTCTTTACCAGCCCAGATTTGACTGCCATCGTGATAAAATAGCAATTTTTTTTCTTAACAAATATCTCGCTTTAATGTCACTTTAGAAGGAAATGTGTAGATACATAAGGTAATTCCCCGTGCCCAAATATCCCGTAGTTATTTTTCTTGCATGCAATATTAAAAAACAAAAATAAATAAAGAAACGCTTAAAGTTCCGGAGTTAATTGTTGTTCTTCTTTTGATTCAGTACCATTGGCATACGAGACAGGGGAGGTGGCTGGGTGCAGCCACCCATCCCCCCCCCCCCAAGATTTGGGCAGACTCAATTTTTTCGGGCTAAGACGAGAATGCAACAGGACTATTTATCTGTCAGATAGTGAATGCTCACCCAGTCATTGGATGTAACACACACACACACACACACACACACATATATATATATATATATATATATATATATATATATATATACATATACATAACATATACATAACATACATACATATATATATATATATAAATATATATATATATATATATATATATATATATATATATATATATACAAATATATATATATATATATATATATATATATATATATATATACATATATATACATACATGATTAATTCCTTGGACTTACAGGTAAAGTATATTTCGGCCATAGAGAGTTCCTCCCCCCCCCCCCGATGAAAGGGTTCCCATACACTTATGTTCAGGGCTATGAAAAGACAGTGATTGCATGATGTAAAAAAAAATGTCTCCATTGAGGAATGTTAAACAGAAAGGTGTAAAGACACTGATAGACTACAGCATTATGGACTGAAATGTGTGAAAGTACAAGAAACTGTAAGAAAGTACTGTACATGAAAAAGAAAGTATTGCTGAAACTTTCTAGGCAAATCAGAAAACCTCTGAAGTGCCTACAGCATCTCTAAGATGTCTGGAATCAGATTTGAATTTTGTTCATGATTTTCTTTTTTTTTTTTTTGTGAAAAAAAAAGCAGTCAAGTGATCGTTAATCTGAGTATCGTATCTCTTCATGTTAAAGGACACCATCTTATCACCGGTTGAAATGAGAAATGTGATGATGAGACGGGAAAAACAGTATATACTTGCATATGCATAGTAGATGAATTAGTAATGGCTGCTGAGGCAAGACAAAAATATTTCATGCTGCAGGAAAAATTCTATCACGCATCTGGTATGCAATGTGGTCACCCCAAAAGTTCTACAGTTTTAACTACCTTGAGAAAAATCTAGAGGGAAGCCAATTTACTTTAAGTGAGATTTTTATGGGTATGAGGACAAGCTGCCGATAGATAAAAGGATAAAATATAAACTGACAGAAATAAATTGACAAGAATTTTTGTTTCTGTGAACAAAAACTGAAAACTGATGATGTGTGTTTCATAACTTATATTGATATAGGGAAAAAAATCTGACTGACGCTTGGTATAAAAATTCAAGTCATGGGGAGAAAGAAGAGCAACTTCAGATTTTGAATGCAACTGCCCCCCCCCCCTAATAAAAAATAGAGGTATATAAGGTCACAGGTGTATAAAAGTGAACAGTATCCACCACCAGAATTTTGTCCTAACTGACTTAAATTTGCCTTGTTAAAACTGATGCATTTTAAGCAAGAAAGAAAATAGGAAGTATACAGCCATTCTAAGTGCCATCCTATCAGCAGCTAGACGAAGCGCTTTCGTATCGCCTCTAAAAATAAGCCTTGCTGTTCAATTTAGTCAAAACTATGGTTCTAAGCATCTACTGATTATACTATCTTAAGATTATGTGCTTTTCATGAAGCTTTTCCTATTTCTTTATTTTTTTACCCATTCTGAAATTTTGTGGTGGAAAAGACAAATTTGAAGTTGAGTCCTTCTTTTGGTTTCAGCCGAAGAGAAAGAGCGATTTGGATGGCACAATTTGACCTTGGTCAGGAAGAGAAAAAATGTTGCCTTTATTTCGTGATCAGCGAACGGAAAGAAATAAATGAAACTAGTCCTTTCGATTTCAGCAGAAGAAACCAGAAATTGAAATAAACTTCTTTATTAATTTTCTGAGTAGAAGTAATAAAATCAGAGATATAATTGGAATCTTGCAGATAACTGAAGTCAACGTATTCAATTCGAAGTTTATCGAAGCGAGGAAGAGACGATGTCAATATGTATATATAATTATCAGTAAAAGAACATATCATTCACATAACCTTATCTTACAAAGTGATTTTGAACTCAGCCAATGTTCTCTTCATCGAGAAAAATGATAAAATGCGACGCATGACTTAAAATTCAGCCACGAAAAGAAGTTAATTTGATGAAAAAATGCCAATTCTCAGTGGCGAAGAACTCGACGTAAATGCCCTATCAATTTTCTATTTGGTAAAGGAAAGAAAAAGAAAATCCAAACTATTGCTTTGAATTGAACGAAGTAAAATTCAGTGAAACAAAACAAGACATAAAATAATCAGCTGTTAACTGAATGTCAAAAAAGCAGTGTTGCCTATTTTAACATTCAGTAGAGAAAATGAACACATTCATTTCAACGTTCTATTCCTACTCCATTAGCAAAAAACACAAAATTCACGAATATTACGATGGCTTTGAAAAAAAAATTCATAGGGATTACAATTTAATTTCCGCAATCACTTCCTACTTCGCGTGGATATTATAAAATACATTTAGCCGACCTCCCGTGGGCCGTAACAAATGTCACTTTAGTAAATATCATGAATTCTGATTAGAATAATGGTAGTGTCATTGTATCATCACCTGAATACTATAAGCAAGGTTTAAAACTGTTACAACGGCGCATGGGATCTAGGCGATGATGAAGTAAATGGGAATGAATGATTGTTAATTACCTGGAATTGATTGATTGATTGATTGAAGGTTTTCTGCGATTACCTGGAATCATGAAAGTGAATGGGAATGTTAGGAAAACCCCTTGGCGGTAAAATTGGATTGATGCTTTTAGGCTTTTCTTTCGATTTTCAAATCTTGTCAACAACATGTTACTGCTGTTATTTAGCACATTTCAAAGTGATGGACAGCTGACTAAGTGAGTGGATTTAGAAAGACACGTGTTCCATGCCCTGGGCAGAGAAATGTATAGAGATATGTATTCTGTGACATTTAGATTTTGCAGTGAGAGCGGTGACGTTTTAACAGAAGCCTGTCTGAGGGTATCCCCAAGGTGCAAAGTGTATAAACCTCTTTTAAAATAATGTGTAGAAAGGTTCCAGGGTGTTATTTACTTTTTTAGACATGGAACACAAATGCGCATGTAAGTAAAAGCACTCACACACATATATACACACGCACACATTTATATTTATATATATATATATATATATATATATATATATATATACTGTATATATGTATATATACATATATATATATATACATATATACACACACACACACATATATATATATATATATATATATATATATATATATATTTATATATATATATATACTGTTTATATACATATGTATATATATATATATATATATATATATATATATATATATATATATTTATATATATATATATATACTGTTTATATACATATGTATATATATATATATATATATATATGTGTGTGTATATATACAGTATATATATATATATATATATATATATATATATATATATATATATATATAAATATTTATATATATACTGTACATATATACACATACATATAAGTTCTGGTACCAAAAGCGCTAGCAAAAACAAAAGAAAAAACTAAATAATGACCATTTTGGTAATTTGTGTTTTCAAGATATTTTCAAGAGGGCTGATACAGTGAAAGATATTATACACATATATGTTCGCGTAAAAACCTGAAGGAACTTCCAAACATTTGGAAATCACATGGAAAACAGCGGGACAATTATATGAAAATGGAAAACAGATTCCAGGAAGGAAACAGTCACTTGAGATATTCAAGTTACCAAGTCACAAGCAATCTTGCATTTAAAAACCTAAAAGACTTACAGTATTTTCACATATAACTGTACATAGTTTACAAATTCTTAAACTGTGCTTACACACGTACACAGATATAAATACACACAAGTTAATATATACAGTTGTCCCCTCATTTGCAGGAATTATGTTCAAGCCTCTATAAGCAAATCTACAGATAATAGGAAGCTCTGAAATATAATACTAGACTCTAAACTCTATGGATAATAGAACAATTTCATGTTGAGTTGTAAGTATATCCTTCAGCACTGTAATTGCAATTTTAAATGATACTTAAAGGAAATTATATTGCAGCAATGTGTTTTGATAATGATAACGTACATTCTATTATAATCTTATACTATCAACATTAATATCTCCACCCCTCCATCTGTCCGTCTGTTTCTCTTGCATCTAGCTTACACTCATTTGACCAAATGCTGGTGAATAAATACATACATATATATAAATATACACAAGTACATATATAAAGTTGGCCCTCCTTATGCACAGACATTGCGTTCAATTTACACTAACCTCTTTCTCTATTTTTTCACATATTACTCAACTTTTTAATTCTTCATACTGCAAATATGCTATATGAAAAATTCATATCAGAAGATTCATCTTTTTATGTCAATTATAATTAACAATCTCACATCTCTTTCATTCAGTGCTTATTGGAAAAAGCTGTTGGAAAGGCAAGGCTACAACCCTAGTTGGGAAAGCAGGAGGCTATAGGCCCACTGGCTCTAACAGGGAACATAGCCCCCTAAGGAAAGAAAACAAGGGAAACAAATATTTTAAGAACAGTGACATTAAAATAAATATTTCCATTAAAACTTTAACAAAACAAGAGGAAGAGAAATAAGATAGAATAGTGTGCTCGAGTGTACCCTCAAGCAAGTTTGAAACTCATTTCGTTAGCTTTCAGTATAGGTAGGGTTGAAGCCGTTAACGTTGTGGAATTTTATGCACAAGTCATTTATCCACGAATCTGTAGGTGTAATATGGTGATTATTGTCTACTTCACATTTATTTCTTCTGAACACGATATTGTATTTAATCTCTTCATATGTTAACTTATTAATGGTAATTCGAATTTACTGCTATCAATTGGGTCAATTGGTGGCCGGGAAGTGAAATAAAACTCATTGGTATGTAATGTTAGTAGGTACCTCCTGAAATGCAGTTTCGACGTCTGTTATTTATTTCTATTAAACAGTAAATTGCTATGATATTATGATGTAGGTTGACGAATAGGATTTTTGAAATCATGTATAGATTTGCACTGTTGAAGTTATAAAAGAAATGGAATGACCTTATTATGAAACAAAACATCTGATCATTTGATCAGCTCTTACCCCCAAAAGATTGGCTTTTAAAAGTTTTCTTACATGGTTGTTGGAAGTCAAAATAAAAAAAAAATTGATACACAATCACCTGAAGCATTTGCAAAAATATAGACTAAAATATGTGGAACTCAGGGTTTATAAAATTGTAAATTGTGAAATCTGCGACAAGTGAATAAGTATTATTTATCCATATCCGATTCATTTTCAAATGGGTATTAGAATAATCGTATTTGTGAAATAAATATTTAGTGAGCATTAATGCGTGGGGTTTACTTATAATAATAATAAAAAACATATTGATGTTTAGACCTGCCTTTATATCAAAACAAAATGCCATGGAAAAGCTGATTCACGAATTAATATAAATCATTACAGATAAACTTTGAGTGATGATATACCGGAAATAATTTATTCTCTTATTAGCCTTTGAAATTCATAACGAAAGGCATAGACAAAGAAACATATTCAATATGTTAAAGGCATTTAATGCTATCAACCATTAAATTATTTCCTTTGTGAAAAACAATCAAATGATATCCACGAGAATGATCGTATCAAAGTCAATCACAGAACAAAATAGCGTATTACGACAGAACACACGCAGTAAAACTACAGACATTTTTAAAATACATTACTACAGCTTTCATTACTCAGCATAAGATTACTGGAACACCTTCTTCCAAAAGGCCACGTTGATAATATCAGTTTAATTTTCTGTAGGATAAAACTGAATATATAACGGTTAATGTTTGTTACAGGAACACACTGAAATTGTGTATCGAATATTCATCTAGCTAACAGATATTTATTTAACAGATGCAATTCGTTAAAGATTCTAGCTTTACGATACAAAGTGAATCATCCATAGAAGAGTACAGATTAAAGAGTCTTGCTCTACGATGCCAAGTGAATCAATCATGAAAGAGAACATATTAATGAGTCTTCCTCTACAATGCCAAGATAATAGCTCATGGAAGAGAACAGAAAAAAGAATCTTCCTCTACGATGCCAAGATAATGGCTCATAAAAGAGAACAGATAAAAGAATCTTTCTCTACGATGCCAAGATAATGGCTCATGGAAGAGAACAGATTAAGGAATCTTCCTTTACAATGCCAAGATAATGGCTCATGGAAGAGAACAGATTAAGGAATCTTCCTTTACAATGCCAAGATAATGGCTCATGGAAGAGAACAGATT